>NC_056744.1:759261920-759396920 GCF_019279795.1 Protopterus annectens
AGAGAGTGTTTTAAAAGTAGAGTTATACTAATGGAAAAAAGTCCGGGTGACCGGACCTTTTTCCATTAGTATAACTTGAATTACAATGGGCAAGCTGGCCAGTCAGCGTGCACGTTTTGGGGGGGTCATGGTATAATACTACTTTTACCATCCTGTACTTCTATATAGACTCTTATTGCATCCAAATACTAATGTAATACGCCTTTCATTATCTTTCATATCATATCAAGCTATAACACTCCTTTCCTTCTATACACAAACTCCTTCATTGCCCTGAAATCAGCTTTCTCCCTCCAAGCTATAATTAACTGTCCTTGCTGCTGATTTCTACTCTTTATCTCTTTCCTGCCATCCTGTGCTATCTCAAGCTGCATTGACTTACATAAAACTATTTCTTCTTATTCCTATACTCTTATCTGGACTTCCATACATCACTCTCTTTTCACTTTACAACTACTTTTCTCTCTCCTTTCTTAATAAATCTGCCTATCTCATCATTCTTTTTCCTAACATATGAGTTGAACAGAACATAACTAATTATTTTTGAGTAGTCATATTTGTACTAATAATCTTTGACTGTATTTTTAACCATGTATCACATCTATTAATTGCCATGTTTATTTACTTATTCCTGTTAAGTGATTTGTTTATCCATTGTATTATACTCTGAATCACATTTTGTAATTGTCATGTTTATTTCTGTATGTGGAGCTTTGCTCCCTGGGACTCTGCTGAAAATGGGCTCATGTTGGCCTGTCACATTTTCCTGGTAAACAAAGGCAAAAAATAAATAAATCTAATCCTGAAAACTGGCAGTACATTATTTGGGAAATTTCCTTCAGTGTTTATATATGTTCATAATGGGAACTAAAAATAGAATGGGGAAGGGGATATACAAAATAATTTAAATAAAATGACACTGTGGGCAGGATTTATATGACATTAATAAGGTGGGTTTTACTTTGGACACCCTGAATTCATATGCAAATTTAAAATGCTGGGATTGTCCCTTTAAAAAACTGCTCTGTCCAGTTTGCATAATAACTACAGGCTACTAACAATTTCATAATGTCCATTTAGATTGTTCCACCTTTGTTCTATATTTTTCTGCTTCCTGTTCTCAGATCATTTTACATGTTTTTGTATCCATCTTCTGGATGTATATGCAATCTCTTTCCGTCTATGATTTTTTTACAATAGATTTTGTAAGCTCTTAAGTATTCTGAAATAAATGACTTGTATTTCATAAATATCTGCAAGCCAAACATACATTTTTCTTAGTGCCCCTATAGCTGTGAGTGTGCTGCTTAATGTTTTCTTCATAGCAAATATTAAATATGTTTATGCTTTTGTTAGTCACTTACACACTTGACTATTATATTCCTACAAACTAAAAATACGTTGATGAAGTGTTTAGACTTTTTCACCTCCAGAAATGTGGTCTATATTCAGTTAACTTCACAGCAGATCATGTACGCACAATATGTTAACTGTAGGCTTGCATCATTTGATTTACATTTTTTTATTAACAGTTTTAGAAAAAAATAGACAAAACCATGCATGAAATTTAGACAAAACCATATGCACCTGACTAGAAGCTGGGATTAGAGTAGAACTAACTTAAATATCTAAGAAAATAATGCATAATCCAGTATAATCCATTGAATGGATCCACGTTGCAATATTTGCTGCTTTCAACAGTGATTGTACAAAGCATGTGCTGTTATTGTTAATGCGTATTAATATGCAGCATAATGCATTAATGGATTTAGGTTATCCGCTATTAAAAGTTAGCCAAAAGGACTTATATAAAATAAACATCTATTTAAAACAGAATACCTCATGTTTAAAAGTATGGATTTATTCTTTTTATAAATATTTCACATCATTCAGGCACAGGTATTGAAGTAGCAATTATATTCAAATCCAATTATAATTAAGTTTTATATTTTATATTTTTTAAAGGGTGACCCAAGCTTCATAACAGAGGTGAGAAGACAATTTATGGATTCCAAGATGATCACAATGCACAGGAATTCCCCAAACACAAGTATAAAGCTGCAGGTGATTGGATGAAGAAAGATACTGGATTCTTAGAATGGCTGTATATTATTTTCACAGCTTCCCTTTCAATATCCAGGTGTGCCTCCACATTTTGATGTGTCAAACTATATATATATATTTGATACATTTATAACAAGACTGATGGTCTGTCTGCTTCCCACTATTTCAGATCCTCAGATAATTATGAATTCAGCCAATACTTTTTGATGTGACTGAGGTTTGCTCTGTCTCTTCACATCTTTATTCTGACTTGCTATGAAATTATGAAATTGTAGAGGTTCTCCATATGATTACTTTACCCAGTTGTTGGAGTTAAACGTATGCCTCAGCCTTTAAATTCAAGAAATTCCTGAGCAAGTGAAGAGGAGAGAACATTAAGCAGCTCTTTTCTGCAGTCTTCTTGGGGGATGTTGGGGGAGGTACTGCCTGATTTAGAGTCCATAGTACAGCACAAAGGATTTAACCTCTGGGAAGTGATGGGTGACATTGGCAGATCATTTGCTGCAGAAAGCCCATGTGTGGAAACAACAAACTCCCTCAGAATGGGACCTTAGTGAGATGTCCCTGTGTCTACTCTTCTCATTGTTTCAGAGAACAAGGAAAGTTATATCAGCTGATGGTACTTAGATGGCAAAGAAAACAACCAAAACAATTATATTAAGAGTTATCCAACTATATGTGTATATATATATATATATATATATATATATATATATATATATATATATATATATATACCTTATAATGTTCATAAATGCAATTACAGTGGCAGATTTCACAATGTTCTTGCCAGTTGTTATCTAATAAAGTAGATGTATTGTACTAGTGATATGACTGCTTGCAGATTGTTTCAGCAATAATTGAAGCAGTATTCACAAAATGAAAGATAAATTATCCTGTCATTGTATAACTGTAACACATTTTAGACTATAGTGTGTTAATGACTTCAGTTAATATTTAAATACAATAGTACTTTACACTCTTCAGTATGCTAAAAAAAGTGTCTTACATTAAACCACAATATTGGACTATTTCTACTATTTTCATCCTGCTCATGCAGACATACTTTCACATAAAATAATTTTAATTTGTTTCTGTCCATCTCTTTCACTGATGCTTGCAGTCAGTCAGTAATGCCAGATATTAGAATTTCATGCTTCTGGTTGTTCAGAAAATGCATGTTGATGAAACCTGTTGTTCTATTAACTTGTCCCTGATACCGAGCCTTTGTACCACCAGTATGTTTGCGATTTGTCCAGAATTCTTGAGCAAAGACGTTGAAGGTTATGACTGCAGTATCAGTGAAAGCTTACCCTGGGATTCATGAAATCTCCATGTAAGAATAAGTCTATTCTTACATGGAGTGAATCGTGCCAGTGCAGCACAGCAGTGCGCCTTGCATATTCATGAAGGTGCACTGCTGTATAACGTACACAGACACGATGCGTGAATGAGTGCAGGGGATGTGTCTGAGCAATGCTCATACAGTAAACACTCCCCCTGCACTAAGGAAGTGCCGTAAGGCACTTTGAAAACAAAGTCAGTGTCCGCAGGCACTATTGCATACCTGTCAACTGTACAGATTTTCACAGAATGTAGATGTTTGCCTCATATGTTAGGTGTGTTCCTCCTAAAATCTATACTTGCCTGGCAAAGAGCTGAGGATGGAAGTCATTAAATAATGTCACACATTTGAGTCTAAAACTCCACATCCTTCAAATAATTTATGCTAATGCAAAACCTATTATTCTATCAAATGTCTGCCTTAGTTTGTAAGAGCAATATTTAAAATCGGTTTACTATCAAATACTCTAAACTCCAAAAGCCGACAGTCCGATAGTCGACAGTTAGATAATCAAACTACATATAAATGAATGTTAGAAGTCCGTCAATCATAACACCGGCAGTACTGACCTGTCGAGCATGTAACTGTCGGTCAATTGGTTGTCATGGAAACATCGTGACGTCATTATGAATGTGCTGAACCAGCAGAGGCACTAAATTTAAAGTGCTAACAACCAACGGAGGAATACATCTGTGAATGGGTTTACAATGGTGGACGGTTGTGTAGAACTGGTAAGTGCAACTTTTAATCAATGAACTATAAAGTGCTGTAGATGTACATAGCTACACCAAGATACTGATACAAATATATCTCAAACGTAGGTCTGCAGAAGATAGTGAGCATGTCGGACTGCAGGGATACAACTCCAGGAATAGTGGGGTCCACATACAGTACCACTGAGATGGAGAAGGGCAAGAAGCTGCTCAATGTAGATGGCTACCAGTACTACCTGGAGAGGAGTAGAGGTGGCAGGAATTATTGGTGTTGCACAATGAAGATCAAGTCTAAATGTAAGGGCTGTTGTGTAGGGGAGACTGTAACTGCAGGTGAATGACTACTGAAAAGTGCTGGCCATTTTCATGGTCCCACTCTGGATAGGTTTGAGGAAATGCAGGTACAGTGTGATATTAAGAGACATGCTGCTACCTGTCAGGAGGACCCTTGCAGGATAGTATGAGAGGTGATGACAAGCACTTCTACAGATATAGCCACCACCCTGCCAAACAGAGATGCCCTGAAACAGTCTGTACGCAGACTATGTAGAAAGAGTAGGGAGGTGCAAGGCAGAGAAAAGGTAATATTGCAGGATCTCATGGCAGATATGTTGCCATTGAAGACAGGGTCTTTCATAATAGGCTGGGGTGAACACAGTGGGGGTACCCCACCAGCTGTCATCATAACCACAGTGAGTAACCTCCATACCCTTTGTGCCAGTGAGGTTGTACTCATCGATGGCATGTTCCCCCTAAATACCAGGGAATGTAAGCAACTATATACCATGCACTGTAACCTACAGGGTAACATAAATGGAAAGGTATTTCCAGCAGTGTATAGGGTGTTGACATCAAAATCAGAGCAAACATATGACTAATTTTGGAGAGTTGTAATGCAACTCTGTCAGGAACATGGCTTATTATTCAAGCCTGCAATTGTCCTGAGTGATTTCGAGAAGACTGCCATTAATAGTGTTAGAAGGAATTTGCCAGACTCACATGCCCCGGGGTGCTGGTTCCACTTTTGCCAGATCATATGAAGCCAGATACAGAAGTTGAGGCTTACCGTGGAGTTAGGCAATGCCATCCAATTTGCCTCATTGTGTAACCAGATCCCATCCTTGGCCTTTTTTACCACCTAACAATGTCATGGAGACATTTCTGCAGATCCAGAGTGACATGCCTGCCCATGGGAGGCCACTGTGTGAGTTCTTTAAGACCAATTACTTAGTGGGCAGTCCACGTAGAAGTGGCATGAGGCAGTCCTCCACCGAGGTCATACCACCCCTGTTCGAACCAGCTTTCTGGAACCAGGCACACACGTGTACTATGGGTTATCCACATACATAGAACAGTGTTGAGGCCTGTCATAGGAGGTTAAGGAGTCTGCTTGGCAAAAAACAGCTCTTTCTGCATGGTGTTCTGCATGTCATATGCCTGGAGCAGAACCATGTTGAGGATATGCGTGCCAGACTTATGAGTTGTTTGCCAGCCTCCCCTAATTGTAGCCACCTAGTGGATAGGGAGGATGTATTCCTCATGTTGCTGCAGAAGAGGGATGACTTCACCGCTAAGGGATTTGCTCAGCTTGTAGCCAAGCGTTGTAGCTTTTAGGCTACAGGTACAGGTGCTGCAGATGTCATTCAGGCATATTAATTAAAGCAATTCATGTACTGCTTACTCTTCATCACTGGGGCAACCACCTGCTGATCGGACTGCAATTGGACTGTTTGCATAACCACTGATGGGAACTGTATGAGTAACTGTGTGTATGGCTGATGATGGTACCACAAGGGGACTGTGCTTACATGGCTTATGATGACTTCTCATGTTTACTGTTATTGTTTTTGGATGGGCACAAGACACCAGTGAACTTTGCTTTCATGCACTAAGGATTGAGTTTTTAGATGCTTCGAACAAATCAGGTGTTTGGGCGCACCGTTTGCTTCACTACAGCATTGGAAAAATAAACAAAAAAAAAGTCGACGTTTACATCGACAAAAAAATGTCATATTTCCTTCTCGATCATTTGCCCTACTTAATATTCATGACGGTCATTTGTGGCGACGTTCTTACCGTTCGCACATGTAAACTTCACCCCTTTTGATAGTAAACCTTTAAAATCTGTCCCTCTTTGCCCCCGCATCATATTAGGCATTGTCCAGATTTTATGCTTTAAGAGGTTGACAAGTATGATAATACGAAATAGGGAAATACGAGGAGGTATGTAGGAGGCAAAACTGGAATACAGGGAACTGTTTTGGCAAATCACTTTAGAGGCCAACAGGAATCCCGGTTTAAATAAAATGTTGTCTATTATACCTGTTTTAAAACTTAGATCAGCTAAATTGTAACAATTATTAATGTCATTTTATCATGTGCCACTAGAGGGCATTGGTATATCATGCATTTCCTTCAACATGAACAAATATATATTTTTAATTAATTTTTTAATTAATTTTTAATTAATTGAAGTTTGTTACAAATATATATATGTATTATTAGTGTTTTATAGAAGATTTTAGGGTGACGATATTGATTATTTATTCATTTATATTCTTGAAAATTTTGAAAATGAAAGTATCATTTTAAATATTACTGGATATCCAATGAGGTTTGGTATTTGATTTTCATCATAGTATTTAAACAGCATTTGCACCATTGAATTTATCTGAAGAAGTGTTTTATACGAAAACGCAGAATTGTAGTGACAGTGTTAATAAATTATTTTGACTAATTTTACATCGTTCCTCAGCATTCCATCTCTTATTTGGGTGCTTGTTCGGACTGAACAGTTTCTTTGGTTTCCTTTGTGCTTGCCATATAGTGATTTTACTGGTTTTTGTGATGGCCGAGCATCCAGGAGTTGAGGTAGAGGACGATTTGCCCAGGAGTGGAAGGTGAGAGCTACGCAAGATGATCGGTGAGCTCTCCCAACTCGTGGAGCTACTTACACCGGCTTGCCAATCATTTGCAGCTATTCTATCAGGTGTTCCAGGTAACCAGGAAATGCTCAGGAAATGGATCAACATGACGCCGTCTAGTTTGGACACTAATGTACAGGATTCGCAAGGTTTACCATTGCCTGAACCTAATGGAACTATGGATTTTATGGGATTTCCCAACATTTTTACCAATAAATCCAGCGAAACTTCAAACGGACTCGGAGCACCTGCAGAACGCCTGAATTTATGTGGCGACAGTAATGCTGCACAAGGTGACTGTCTTAATGTTTTCAAACCCAATTTGTTACATTTTAAAGACATTATTGCTAGAAAATATGATTTAAATAACCACGTTCAACCAGAACGTATAATTCAAAATGTTCCTACTTACAGAGAGAATTTAGACTATTTGTATGTCTTGATGGACAAATTTAAGGGTTTTGAATGTGACAATGTTTATTTTAATGAATGTTTACAACATAAAATAGTTCCTAAGGGATTGAGAGTTTGGAAATTCTCTAACAGAGTTCAACCTGGGTCCGATTTTCATACCACCCTTACTAAAATATTTGAGAAATGTGGACTAGAAGTAGTTAGGGCCATTAAGGAAGAGAATGAAAGGGAAAATACTTTTTTGTTGAAGGAAATGGAAAAGTTGAATGACAACATCTTAAATGATTTACTGTTCACCGTGGAAGAAGAGAAAGCTAAATATTATGAGATTTTTTTACAAATAGATAAGAAATGTACAATTAATATGAAAAGAAAACATGGTAAAATACAAAGGGATTTGAGGGAATATAAGGAAGGTATTGCCTATCCACCCCCCAAACCTTTTAAAAATTTTCCTATACAAGAAAGGGATAATTCACAAGACATGAATGTTAGGGAAGGAGTCAGATATACAGATAGTGATTCTGAACAACATGAAAGACAGGGGGAATTCCCTTTAGATTACCCTCCGCTTCCAAGGAGGTCCAACAGAATACGAAACAAACCCCGGACATTTTACAATTACAATCACCCCCAATATCGACAGTGAATGAAATAGAGATTTCGAATAATGTTAGAGATGATTGTATTACTATGTTAGATAATGTTTACACCTACCAGGGATATAACAGTTTTAATTATAGCCACATTTCTATAGATATAGAGCATTTTAATTTATTTTCAAAAGGTTTTAAATATGTTCCATATAGGAAAACCGATCTGGTAAAAGCTATTATAGATTTAAAACTGTTCATCAGAAAAAAGAATCTAGCTTTATTTTTTGGAAATACAGATTCAGAATTGGTTTTAATTCCAGTTTTAAAGAGAAAAGGAACTTTTAACCCTCCGTTACACCCTCAATTGAAAAATCTTGAAACCATTTTAGAAAGGGAAATCAGAAAGGAGGTACAAAATCACAAAGTTAGTTCCAATTTAACACTAATAGAAAGACAATATTTGGATGAGTTAAAAGCAGACCGTACCATCAGAATTATGCAACCCGACAAAGGGGGCGGTACAGTCCTGATGGATACAATTATCTATGAGTCTAAAATGAAAGAGGAGTTACAAAATACTAGTAAATATTGTTTAGCATCGGTCAACGAGGTGAATATAGCCAATTCAAAAATACACATGTTATTGGATGATTTATTACTAGAAGGTTCTCTTAATTTGGATATATATAAGATTTTGTACAACAAATTTCCTAGAGTACCTTTGGTATTTGGAATTCCTAAGGTCCACAAAAATTCTAAGGACCCACCTTTAAGGTTGGTAGTTTCCTCTGAAGGTTCCATAACTTCTTTTATTTCACAGTTTTTAGATAATAAACTAAAAAAAATAGCATATGAGGGTTCTGCAGTATTAAAAGATTCATGGGATTTATTAAGACTTTTAAAAATGGAATTATGTCATGATTCGTTGATATTTATTACAATGGATGTTGTGGATTTATATGGTAGTATACCCCACGAAGTAGGTCTAAATTGGTTGGAAGAATATATGTTAAAGTTCGGAAAATTTTCAAACATGGATTTTAACAATATTCTTTTATTCATGAAAATAGTTTTAAACAACAATTTTATGTATTTTGAGGGAGAATTTTATAAACAGATCAAAGGGGTAGCAATGGGAGCAGGATGCGCTCCTACATTTGTCAACATTGTACTTTCTTGGTGGGAAGATCAATTCATTCTAAATAGTGAATTTAAAGGTTGTTGGACACTATACAAACATTTTCTGGATGATATATGTATATTATGGACTGATACAGAACAAAAATTCAATGAATTTTTGAATTATATTAAGACCACTGCACATTTTTTGGATTTCACATATAATATTGACCATAATACTTTAAATTTTTTGGATATTAGTGTTTCAAAGGAAATGGATAGTTTTAGTTCAAAGATTTTTAGGAAACAAACTTTTTCTAATTCTTATTTGCATTTTAATAGCGGCCACCCTTACTTTCAGAAGAAAAATCTTATTAAGGGTCAACTGGTAAGGATTAGTTGGATGACATCAAAGGACACAGAATTTATGATCGAAAGTAAAAAGGTCTGTGAAATGTTCAAAAGTAGGGGCTATCCAACAGACCTTATATGCCAGATAGAAAGAGAGGTTTTTGAAGGTAGAAAAGGTAGGTTTGGACCTATTTTAGGAACAGACCTGGTTAATCTTCCTATAACCAAAGATTCAATTCCAAGAAAAGATGACAAGGACCCTAAAGGGACATACATTTTTGATTATAATGGAGACTCTAATATTATAAAAAGAATAGTGAACAGGGAATGGGATAGATTTCAACAAATTTCTGATATTGATCCCAAAGTGTTAGGGCCTTTACATTTTATATATAGACGGGATTTGAATTTTAAGAACATGTTTGAATTTGGAAGTAGAAAAGCTAACACAAGTTGCCATTTAAAATACGGCACATATAAGTGTGGGATGTGTTCCCAATGTAACTTCATAGTGAATGCTTCTTCTATTGAAATTCCTAGTAGGAATAGGCATATCACGAACAAGGTGCATGCAAATTGTAATAGCTCAGGTTTAGTTTATTTAGCTACATGCAAAGTCTGTAATTCATTCTACGTTGGGAAGACAGAACGGAAACTTAGGACGAGGATTTACGAACATTATTATGAGATAAATAAGGCCAATTCTAGAAATGCATTATTTCGCCATAAGATGACCTGTCCACAATCTATTTTTTCCTTTTTTGTTCTTGAAATTGTTCCTAGGGAAATATGGGGAGGTATGTGGGAGGCAAAACTGGAATACAGGGAACTGTTTTGGCACATCACTTTAGAGGCCAACAGGAATCCCGGTTTAAATGAAATGTTGTCTATTATACCTGTTTTAAAACTTAGATCAGCTAAATTGTAACAATTATTAATGTCATTTTATCATGTGCCACTAGAGGGCATTGGTATATCATGCATTTCCTTCAACATGAACAAATATATATTTTGTAATTAATTTTTTAATTAATTTTTAATTAATTGAAGTTTGTTACAAATATATATATGCACTATTAGTGTTTTATAGAAGATTTTAGGGTGATAATATTGATTATTTATTCATTTATATTCTTGAAAATTTTAAAAATGAAAGTATCATTTTAAATATTACTGGATATCCAATGAGGTTTGGTATTTGATTTTCGTCATAGTATTTAAACAGCATTTGCACCATTGAATTTATCTGAAGAAGTGTTTTATACGAAAACGCAGAATTGTAGTGACAGCGTTAATAAATTATTTTGACTAATTTTACATCGTTCCTCAGCGTTCCATCTCTTATTTGGGTGCTTGTTCGGACTGAACAGTTTCTTTGGTTTCCTTTGTGCTTGCCATATAGTGATTTTACCAATTCACAGTGTAGTCTGACACCTGACTGTGGTGTGGGACATGTGTCAGTCTGCCCTTACAAACATATACAGCTGCTAGAGCACCAGAAACTGGAGCAGCATGTAAAGTCAGATAGAAAAGGACCCATGACACTTACATCTACCCCCCTCCCTACACAGGCAAAATAACACATTCACAATACACTGCTACACAATCCTGACAGTCTGTCAACAATTTCCAGAAATACACAGTCCTCTCAACTGTATAGAGTCTCACAGAATGTCCAGGCTTTGCCCTCATATATAAGGCCTCCTACAGATAACATGTCTGGCATTCTGATACATCACTGGGATGATATCAGGAATGAAGTCACTATATAATGATATACTATACCTATCCACCTCTTACTGCATGACATCTGTTCAAAGCCTGACATACTTGGGGGGCAGAGGCCCAAACACAGGGGCAATATTGACATATTGCTGTTATAAACTGAGAGAGTTGCTGGTGTAACAGTGTTGTTCTAACATAGGTTCATAGGTAGGTACTAGGCTATTGGCCCTAGGGCCTATATAAGCCTAGTCAAAAAGGTACCCTGGCTTTTGCCACCCAATAAAATTATTTTCCTGCCCCCCTGTTGAGCAGAGCCACAGAAGTGATCCCCATGGTGAATTTCCTATCTCCCATCCAATAATCAAGATTTTTCATGAATAGTGCTAATGAGGAGCTTTGTTTGATATAAATAAGTAGTTAATTCCAGAGTATGGGAGGTCTCTGTGACAGGAATCTATCCCTCCAGCATGTTCTGTTTATTGTGGTGACAAAGTTTAGGTCCTTAGAGTGTGTAGCTTGGAGGGATTGGGATTTCTTTAAGTGGACCATGTCCAACAGCTTTGGGTTTGATGTAGGCAATATGTGATGGAGTACAGCTGGCATTTTTTGAGAGGGTCTGCATAGGGCATCTATTTGAGGCCAGTAATCCTTTTTGTGAGGTATTTCTGTGGCCTTTCCAGTTGTCGTAGATGTCTTGTGAGGTACATACTAAAAGGAGTGCTGTATTCTATAATGGGTCTAATGAGTGAGAAGCAGAGGGGAACAATGACCTCTTTTTTCCTGGATGAGAAGCATTTTGTGATGAGGTGTGCCATGTAAAAGGATTTTCTGACTACTGTGGTAATGTGATTATCAAAGGAGAGACTACTGTCCACCTATGTCCCAAAGTCTCTTATCACACTTTTGGTGTTAAGTAGACTACCACCTATGTAGTAGTTCATGGATACAGAGTTTTTACCAAAAGAGATTACAATGCACTTTTTGGCATTGAGCTTGAGGCCATGGCTTTGACACTAGGCATCTGTCTCACTGAGGCTCTTTTGTAGGGTATCCACATCGTTAAGAGTTTTGATTATGACTCCTAGTTTGCAGTCATCTGCAAACTTTGTTAGCCAAACACCTTCTGTGTACTTCACTTCAGAGAAGTATATACCAAACAGGAGAGGATCCAGGACTGAACCCTGTGGTACTCCACTTGCTACTGGTCTGAATTTGGATTTCGAGTCTGCTACTTTAACAGTGTGGGTTCTGTCAGTGAGCCAGTTGGCAACCTATCCTGTGACATAGGGGTTTATGCATAGTTTAATGAGTTTATCTATAATTCCGGAGTGGGGAATGGTATCAGAAGCCATAGCAAGATCTAGATAGGCTGTGGGAACCACCTTACCCTCATCTACGGCTTTGGTGACTGCTTCAAAGAAGTCTATCAGGTTTCGGAGACATGATCTGCCTTTTACAAACCCGGACTGGGTGGGGTACAGAGTTTGGAGATTACTAATGTCATGTTTATAAGCTCCATGATGATACGTTCCATAGCCTTGCAGACCAGGCACATCAGGCTAATGGGGCGATAGTTCCTGGGGTCCATGGTGGCTGGTCTGAGGGATATGAAGTCAGAAACACACATGCATGTTACCATTTACTGACTGCATTCCTCAGAGTATAATACTGAATTTTCAAGGGCAAAAAATGTGTGAGTAACACTCCAAATATAAGATTCCAATCTCTGGCCAGTCTGCGGATAGCCCAACAGTTGAGAATTATGTCAACCACATAACACTATCAGACTTTAATTCATGCAGAGTAGCCATATCCACACCAACCCTGTCAAACTATCAAACAGCAATAATTACATTGTGTCCCTATGTCTGGAATATTCTCCCCCAGTTTGTTGTGCTGTTTCCACAGTGTTTGTTGTAAGTAGTATTTCCACTACCCTCTGTAATGCTGTTTGTCAAACACATCCATGAAGTCCTCCTCACAGGCAAGGAAAAGGGGCAAAGCCCATATGAAGTACTCAGTTATAGGAGTGTTTTTCCATGCTATTGGGTATGGGAATGATACTATAGCTGTTCTACATGCCATTAGCAAATGGTGGATCCAAATGGTGTACAGGCCATCAGCTGCTCATGAGCATTACCTAAAAAAAGCAAGGTGCTGCCTATACAAAACAGATGTACATCCTACATCTGTCTCAGAGATAGAGAGAGAGAGAGAGGGAAAGAAAGAGAGAGAGACAGACAGGCAGAGAGACACACTGAACTGATGGATTATACCAACTGAACTGAAAAAAACCACAGATGTGTCAAACAATTAAGCATGTAATCAAATGTAGTAGGGGTATGTAAACGTGGAAATTAGGAAGTTCAAAACATATTATGTCTCAACAACACATGCTGTACTGATATATTGCTATGCAGAACCTATGGGCATAGCATCTGTGTCTGTCTGCAGTGACATATAACACAGCTCAAGGCCCTGAGTCACCCCAGGAAAGGATGGCTCACATATGACCACTGCTGGAGTGTATGTTGCAGAATACTGACTGTGACATTGCTAGGCCAGCTACTGGGATGTCGCAGATATCCATATGTTAATTGTGAATACAAATATGATATACATGTTTGTCTCAGACATGTGATGGACCTATACAGGGTATTTGCATACTAAAATACTGTTGCAGCTGTGTGTGCTGAACTGCATGTGATATACCGAGCTCATACCATTCAACTCTCCAGTGTTATGCACACTGACCATATGTGTGTCCTATATTTGTAGTTATGTCATCAAGAGTTCTGTTATGTCTGGCAAATAATTGTAAACCTGTGAACACTGACATTACAACATCACCTTATCTTTCTTTTGGCTGTAACCATTAGTCGTCGCCACAGCAGATCATCTGTCTCCATGTCTTCCAGTCCAATGCATCTTGTTCTGTCACACCAAGCACCTGCATGTCCACTATCACCACATACATACACCTTATCTCAGGCCTTCCTCTATTCCTCTTACCTGGCAGTCTCATTCTTTCCCAGATATACTCAGCATATCCCCTCATCAAATGTCAAAACACACATAATCCTGCCACTTTCTGGCTTTGTCCCCAAGCTGTCCAACTTGGGCTAACCCCCTAACATACATATTCCTAATCCTGTCCACCCTCATCACACCCAGTGCAAATCTTAACATCACTAACTCTGCTACGTCCAGCTGTGACTCGTGCATTTCTTTTTCAGTATCAATGTCTTCAACCCATATAACATAGCTGGTCTCACTACCCTCTGTAGACCTCCCCTATCACTCTTACTGGTACTCGTCTGTCACAAATTACTCCTGACACTCTTCTCCACCACCCACATCCTGGCTGTACTGTCGTCTTCACCTCTCCCCCACACTCGGCATTACTCTGAACTGTTGTTCCCAAGTTTTTACACCTATCCACCTTTGCAAATGGTACTCCCTGCATCCTCACCATTCCTCTATCCTCCCTCCCATTCACACACACATATTCTGTCTTAGTCCTGATCACCATCATTTCTCCCCTCTCTAGACCATACCTCCACCTCTCCAGGGTCTCCTCAACCTGTTCCCTACTCTCAATACAGACCACAATGTCATCTGCAAACAGCACAGTCTACGGGGACTCCTGCCTGATCATGTCTGTCAACCTGTCCATCATGACTGCAAATAAGAAAGGGCTCATAGCTGATCCCTGATGTACTCCCATCTCCACCTTAAATGCACCTGTCACTCCCATTGCAGAACTCACCACTGTCACACTAGCCTTGTACATATCATACAACATTTTTATGGATTCCTCCACTACTCCTGACCTCCTCATACAATACCACAACTCCTCTCTAGGCATCCTGTCATATGCTGTCTCTAAGTCCAAAAAGACACAATGCCGCTACTTCTGACATTCTCTGTACTTATCCATCAATGCTCTCAGAGCAAACATTGCATCTGTACTGCTCTTTCCTGGCATGAAACCATACTGCTGATCAGTAATCCTTACCTCCCTTCTTATCCTAGCTTCTACCACCCTTTACCATTACCTCATGCTGTGACTGATCAGTGTTTTCTCTTTGTAGTTACTACAGCTCTGCAAACCAGCCTTATTCTCATAATCAGTACCCAAACATATTTTATCCACTCCTCATGCATCATCTCACTTTCAAGATTACAGTAAACAATCCATTTAAAAAGACCACTTCCATTTGTCCTAAACACCTCCATGCTTCCACAGGTATGTCATCTGGACCAATAGCTTTTCCATTCTTAAACCTCTTTATAGCTGTCTTTACTTCCTCCTTGATAATCTGTTGCATATCCTGATTCACCATACCTACATCATCCAACCTTCTCTCTTTCTCTCTCATTCTCTTCATTCAACAGCCCATCAAAGTAATGTTTCCACCTTCTCATTACATTCTCCTTGCTTGTGAATACACTTCCACCATTATCCTTTATCAGCCTTATTTGCTGCACATCTTTCCTAGCTATGTGACTGTCTAGCCAATAGGTACAGGTCCTATTCTCCATCCTTGGTGTCTAACTTTACATACAACCCTTCAGATGCCCTATCCTCACCCTTTGCCACCACTCTCTTTGCCATGCACCCCATCTCCCTATACACCTGTCTACTTTCTTCATCTGCCTGACACTCCCAATTCTCCTTGGCCAGCCACTTTCTCTGTATACTCCCCTGTACTTCCTCATTCCACCACCATGTCTCCTTGTTCTCCTTCCCCTGTGCAGATGTCACACCAAGCCCCGTTCTACTCATCTCCCTTACTGGCTCGGATATAGTTACCCAGATATTTTCTAACTCTTCACTGCCACCCACTGCCACCCTTAACTTTCCCTGAACTCAGCCTCACAATCACCCTTTCTCAGTATCACCATTTGATCTGTGGTGCTGCCCTTACACTCCTCCCCCTCTTCTTGATCACCAACGTCATCCCACAGACCAACATTCCATGCTGTCTAACTACAATTTCCCCTATTACCACTTTACAGTTACCAATCCTCTTCAAACAGGCCCACCTGCATAGGAGATAATCTACCAGTCTGCATCTTCCTCCACTCTTGCATACCAACCTATGTGCCTTGATCTTGTAAAACTATGTATTCACCACAGCCATGTCCAACCTCTTTTGCAAACTCCACCACAATCTCACCTTCTGCATTCCTTTGCTTAACACCATACCTATCCATCATGTTTGCATCCCCTCTGTCCCCTTCACCAACATGCCCAATGAAATCTGTTCCAATCACCACTCTCTCACCCTTGGATAAACTCATCACCACTTCATCCAACCACACCAAAGTACGTCTGTCTCATCCATCACACAGGCAATTAGTGGAGCATATGCACTAACAACTGTCATCATTACACCATCAATTCCCAGCCTCCTAAACATCACTGCCTGACACTCTTATCACCTCCACAAACACTCTTGGCATAATGCTCCTTCAGGTTAATCCCTACACCAGTTCCCCTCCCATACAAGCCATGATAGAACTATCTGTACCTGATTTTGATACACACAGCTGTACACCCCTTCCATATGGTCTCTGGCACACACAATATAGCCACCTTTTCTCTGTCCATCATATCAGCTAGCTCTGTCCCAATATCAGTCATACTCACAATATTAACAGTTCCTACCCTCACTACTATACTCCTAGCCTTTCTCATCTCTGCCTCCCATATGAGCATCAGACATCCTCCAGGATATGTCTGTGAATGCAAAGGCTACTGCACTATCAAATGATGTACGTATGTTACAGCAATATGGAGAAAGTGTCACTAATTTTGGCCCATAGCCACCATGTATGTGCGGCATCCTCCAGATGTCCTGCCCTAAGAGGGTGACATGACTGACTGAGCAGAAAGACTGTGATTACAGTGTGATATACTGACATAGAGCAGAAATGTATAGCAGGTATTATCTGTGCATATGTAGGTATGGGTAGGTATACCTGGCTGCCTCATAACAACTGACATGGTATGCAAAACATCAGGTAAATAAGGTGTACATGTTGTACATATGTGTAACCTTAGTTTATGTGCATCCAACAGTTACACATCTACAGCTACTGGTGGTGGCATTGCCCTGACACAGACATGGGTACTAGAATAAGCATGAGTATCACGTTGAAATTGTAGAGGTGGCCAACTGTGTTATGAGCTTGTGTCCATGCCTACTACAAACAGATATATGACCACCCACATAGCTGTATGGCCTCAGCAATACCTTACTTGTAAAACCTGTCTCCAACAAAGTAGAGTAAACCCCTTTGCTGGACAGAAGCAATGCACAAAGCACATAATTTGATGCTTTATTGGCTTTGAAGGGCAAAGTAGGAGCAGGCACCAACTGGGCAGCATGTCAGCCTTTGGCTGAACAAGCATATTAGGTCACAGGTGGATTACTGTAAGGCTAACTATGAGTACAAATTGGACACATCCACTAAGGGCAATCATAAGGCCATCTTCACATATGTCTGCAGTCTCAGATGCAACAACCAAACCCACCTTGCAAAGGTGGTCAATCACAGCACATGCCCACATACCCTAGCTAGAGCCAACCTGCTGCAGACAGGTTAAGGGCAAACATCACCCCCCTGGATCACCAATAGTATACGTAGATATGCACAGCACACACACCTCTCCCCTCATCATCATGGATCAGATGCAAACTGCCTAATCAAAGTTAACAAAAGCAAGTCCCCTTGAGGTCTGATAACATTCCTGTCTGCATCCTACATGAACCCAGGCATATGCTTTCAGCTCTGTTACACACTGTATGCAAGCGAAGCCTGAGCACCACTGACACCCCATCTGCAAGGAACATGGCCACTGTCATCCCTCTACACAAATGTGAATGATAAATGGCAGTTTATGCAATGTACTGGCCCTCATTGGGGGGAACATGACACATCAGGACCAGGAGTACAATGCATGTTCATACAGTGCTGCTAGGTACAGGGGTATGATGTGTTTGTAAGTGGTCCCTAATGATAGTCCATATTCATGTGCTGGCTCAGTAAAGAACTCTGGGCAATGTCTGAGGTCCTGTGATGTGTTTCCCTGTTTATGTCTTCCAGGTGCCACGCAGTGGCAAGTGCCTTACATCAATGTTGAGACAGCAGCCATCACAGAAGCTGTAATCTTAAACTATGCCATCCTTTTTGGCCATTGCCAGCAAAAACTGCAGGAGCAGACTACCCTGTGGGATGAGAATGTCCACAGAGTGAACATCTTGGGCCACCATGGACACACATATGATCAGGTCAGGCATAGAGCAACTGACCTGATACTTTGTGCCCAGCAAATGGCTGCTGCTGTAACAAGGGACCATACTGCTACTGGTGGGGGGGGGGCAGCCACACAGGCCCCACTTACAGCGACAGAGGATCTCATGGCTAACCTTGGCGTAGCCCTCATACAACCTCAAACATGGGAAACAGCAGTTGTGCAGGTGGGTGGCACACAGGCAACAGGTGAGGGGCATCCAGGTAAGGCCAAAGTGCACATTAATGTGATGAGGTAGCATTTAAGCTGTCTTCTATAGAGTTTCTATATGCATATATCAGTGCAAAATGGATTAGTGGGTGGGGTTTAGTAATGCACACAAGTGCACATCTATGGTGAAGGACAGCAAATTATGTAATATCATAGTGTGTACTGTACCTGTGCAGAAAGGCAGCATTCATCTTGTACCAATGCCTAATGTGAATCTGCCCAAAATACCTCTCCCTCACAACTACATAGGTCCCTCTGGTCTGCACATGGGACAGCAGCCTGAAGCCAGTAAGTATGGGATTTTCCTGTTGTGGCTCACCAGTGCCCCAGGCATGCTAAAGTTAATGCATGTGGCCATGCACACAACTGCTACACTCAGCCATTTGACAATATCTGCATGTTCACTTGTAGTGGTGTTTACTGCATTGGATCATGGTGGTCATCACAGGGGCCTATTTACAGGAGATGTCACATATCTGAAACATATCTCAAACCTGTCATTGCAGGACATCTGGACAAAGACTGACAAAATGGGGGGACAAAGGCACAAAACTAGGGTCATATTATATAAATTAATGGTATACAGTGCATATAAATGGTGTACACACCTGTTAGAATGCCAGTTATTTGTGATATACAAAAATGAGAGCACAATAGACAAGTTCAAAATACTGCCAACCTTTCATGTCACCTATAACCTGTACAATTCAATTGTAAAGCAAATAAATATGTTAGGGGAACAATAACGTCACATAACAATAGTACAACAACCTAGATGCATATGTGTGCACAGGCTGAAGCGATATAACTACAGCAGTACATTTTACTGGGTACAAACCTGCCATCAATTACAGAGACTCTTTGATTAATTTGATTTGATTAACTCTTTGATTAACAGCAAATAACGGTCCGCTGTCCTACCAGGATTATCCTAACATATACCTAGTTGCCTGCTACAGCAACAGCCATGGTTCGCATAGAGCTGATGAAGCTGCTAAGGGACCATGTGTTTGAGATGTATCAGCCTGGAGAAGGGTATGAAAACATTCCCACAGCATTGCACATACCATGGAACAGAGTGCAGGCAGTCATCAAAAGGTGGTGAAAATATGGAGTTACAGTGACATTGCGAAGGAATGGACATCCCACCAAAGTCTATGAGAATACAAGACCAAAACTGGCCAGGGAGGCTGAGACAGGAGCCCTAGCAGGACTCTCTGGCAAGTACTGGGTGTATACTACATGTCACAATAATCTTCCATGATGTCCATATGTCCTGCCTATAGGGAAGGGTTGGAAGATGGCAGAAGTTCCTCACACCAAACAATATCCAGGCCTGACGAAAGTCTGAAAACAATACATCAGGTCTCCAAAAAAGCAAGTGGGAAAATGTGTTATGGTAATATGGGACCAGGGTTGAACTCTTTGGCCACAATTCTGACAGGTGTGTTTGGCACAATAACACCACTGTACATCACCACAACAACACCCCCAAAGTAAAGCATGGTGATGGCAGTGTCCTGCTTTGGGGTTGCTGTTCATAAGCTGGAATTGGGGCTGTAGCCAAGTTGGAGGGGATTATGAACAGTTCCAAACACCACTCCCTTGTGGCTCCAATCCTTCTGGTGTCTGCCACATAGCTGTGGATGGTGAGGAATTCCACCTTTCCACACAATGGTCCAAACCATACATCTAAATCAACAAAAGGATGGCTTCACCAGAACATATGCAACTTTCTGCACTGGCACAGCCAGAGCCCAGACCTACGTCCAATAGGATATATGCAGGGTGACCTGAAGAGGGCAGTGCACTGGGGCTGCCCTTGCAATCTGACATATTTGGAGGTGTTTTGCAAGGGAGAGTGTGCAAACATTGGCAAGTCAATATGTGCCATGCTGATTGATACCTTCCCAAGAGGACTGAATGCTGTGATTAAATCAAAAGGTGCTTTAATAGAGTATTACTTTAAGGGTGTGCACGCACATGCAGCCAGCCTATTGTACCTATTTCATTTACCATGTTACCTGTAACTGATTTGTTTGTTCTTCAGTTGGCTTACACAGGTTATATGTCATATGTAATTATGGCAATGTTATGACCTGATTTCTGAGTTCTCATGTGATATATCACAAAAACCTGGGATGTTAACTGGTGTGTGTGTACACTTACTATATCCACTGTAAGCGTGGGAAGTTGTTTGAGTAACTATCTTTGTTTTAACATACATGTACTGCAGGTTATGAAGTCTGCACCTCAATTTAGGACATTAATTAGTAGCACCAATCCATAGGTCAACCCAGTAATGTATCAGACAAACACAGGAGTTATGAGAAACAGACCAAACATATGAGCCACATATGTAGACATTCAGCAAAACCCTGTACAGTTGGGAGGTATGTTCTGTAGGAGTTGCCACAGTGCTATACAGGTGAACAGGAATAATTTACATGGGTGCAGTGTGTGCTAGGTGAAAGGCCATCATCTACTAACACCACTCACATATCCCAGAAGTGTATATTAGTAGTAATGGTAATTGGAAAGAGCTGTACTGCATGATGCTGAGGGTCGGTCCAGAGTGTCTGTTATTGTCTGACTGTATGTCATGAATGCCCCAAGACAGCTAATGTGAGGTCTGTGTAATGCCTTTAAGGCATCTCACCTATTTATGTGTTTGTGTGTTTTTGTGTGTGTGTGTGTGTGTGTGTGTGTGTGTGTGTACCAGCAAACCTTATGCTGCCATTAGTAATTTACATATGTTGTTTGTATCTCACAGGTGGACATTGTGGCTGCGGAACCTCACACTCTGATGCTGATGGCAGTGTCTCTGCAGACTCTGACCATGATAATACTCATATTGAGAAACAGGTGGGGTTGTCAGGGGCTAAATCAGTGCCATTGGTTGGCATACGCCATCACCAATGGTCACAGATAATGGACATTTGGCAGGTGGTGGCATTGAACAGACTACTGTGGTGACAATGGCACGTGATGGTGCAGGCAATAGCTATAGCCAGAGGGTTGTTGAGGTCTCACACAGCAGAATGGCAGAGGTGCTCAGAGGAGGGTTGCAACCAGTCAGGCCCCTGTTGCAAGTGCCACAGCAGCAGTCACCAGGTGCATGTTTTGGGCTGTCATGGAGGCACAGGCACATAATGAACGTAACACCAGACATATATGCAGGGTCATGTATGAGCATGTCCCTGGTGTCTGTGGTGATATTCGTGAACTCACTGCAGCCATCTGTGAGGGTACTGAGGTCATGGATAGATGGTGGGGGGAGACCTTGGCATTCCTCGACCGTGGAATATCTGTGCTTGAGCATTTGGCAGATGATGGCCAGAAGCCACTGGATGTATGGCAGCTCCACGATCAGCTGAAGGTCTACATGGCCATGCACCATCACATTCCCATACTGGCAGTACCACCAGAACTACTGAAGGGGGTGTGCTGTCCATGCCACGATGCAGCAGGCCATGGGCACGTGATCATCGCCGATCCTAACAGGTATGCAGACCCAGCAGGCAGTAGTCACCACTGGGAAGTAGTACTGCATCTAGACTCAGCCCTGATGATGCCGGTGATACCCATGGTAGTCCCAGTTCCCATGTCCATAGCCAGAAATGGTGAACCGTACACTCTGCCATGTACGGTCCACAGCTGTCCAAAATACCCCTGTGTAGAGCACCCACATAGCATGACTGTGTGCATACAAACAAACAATCACCATCAGACAAGTCACCTCCACATGTGCACACCACCACTACACAGCCCATTTAATGAACACCCCCCAAACACACACACACATGGTGTCAACTATATGGCCCACTCTAGGCTCCTGGAAAACCCACACAACACCATGTGCATATGAAGATACCTGTGCCACATCCCTGACATCCATACCATCAATGCAGGGATATGGTAATATGGCTCTGATGCACAGAGTGACTTTAGTAGAGTGTAGCATTTTAATGCTGTGTAAGGTGCTGTCATCTTGTATTTGTAATGGGTACACATCAGAGTGTGTGTGTACCTTTTCATGCCATGATGCATTATTGGTGTTAGTAACACCAAATTAATGTGTTCTCACATGCTGTATTCTGTATGTGTTCCAGGTGTCTGTGTTTCAGCAGGATGTGGCCCTGCAGACATCACCAACGAGGGGTATGGCAGTGTTGTAACACATTGACTATGTCATTGTCGAGGTACAGCTGTATCTCTACACATTTCCCAGGTCTGTGTAACATGTGCCTCACAGCTTATAGGGCTGAGTGGTTTTATATAAATCTATGGTGGTTGACATCAGCTCTAGTAGAGTGGTCAATGGTAAGTGTGGTGGGTAGAACACACTTCAGATTGCTAATGCCCTCAACTCCAGAGGATATTGTGTCAACCAAACACACAGAGAATACTGTTCACACACACACACACACACACACACACACACACACACACACACACACACACACACACACACACACACACACACACACACACACACACACACACACACACACACACACACACACACACACACACACACACACACACACGCACACACGCACACACGCACACACAAACACACACACACACACACACACACACACACACACACACACACACACACTTGCCAGTACTGACATTAGCAGACCAAACTATCTTGTTATTCATACCATACTATTCCATACTGTTGCATGGGGCTTATAGGGTTGAAGAGTGCCTACAAATACCAATACGGTTAATGTGAACAGAGGACCTCATGCAGTATATCTAAGAATGTGTACTGTGAGTACCATGGCATAAAATATGAAACCATGCCCATCGTTCACACACAAACAAAAGATACTCTTCTCTCACACACATTTGCCAGGACTGAGATTTGAACCCCCACCTATCTATTTATTGTTGCTACATTGTTACACATTTATCACATACGCCACGGAGATTATGGGGTGATACTTGTCCAAAGGTACTTCTAAGGTGAGGGATATCACCAGGCCTTGCAAATTATGACAATGGGCAATGTACTGCATGAGAGAGGCCTCAAAATACTATAACCTACACACACACACACACACACACACACACACACACACACACACACACACACACACACACACACAAATTTGCAAGTACTCATATTAGAAATCCCTAGCTATGTAGTTATTGGTATTATAGTGTTATGCAGTTACTGCACACACCACAGAGTTTATAGGTTGGGGAGTGTCCCAAGGTACCTATATAGTGAATAACATCTACAGCACTTGTAAGGTATGGCAATGGTAGTTGTACTGGGTGAGAGGGCCACCAACTACTTTCACCCACATGTTTACACACTCAAAAACACTTTTATACACACTAATACACACACACATTTGACAGTACTGAGATCCATAGGTTCAAAGATTCATATGTGTGTACTTGGTAAATGAACTAAATAATTCAACAAACTACTAAAAAATAAAACATGGAAAAAGCACCACGCTAGGAAACAAAAACTGTATGTTAGCACTTTCGTTTACTAAAAATATGTAAACTTCTTCAGACAATTCACAAACAAAAAATCAACCCTTAAATACTTTAAAAAACATGACATCATTTCCTGAAACATCATTTCCTGAAACATCATTTCCTGAAATATCATTTCCTGAAACATCATTTCCTGAAACATTATTTCCTGAAACAACCTTACCTCAATTTAAAGCAAAAGAACATAAAATGTAAAGTGTAAACTACATAAATCTATTCATAGATACTATTTTAAATTATTTTCTCGTGAAATTCAGTATATTTTTTATCTTAATAAAGCTTTAAGTTTTAAAGTGCTCCTGATAGAGATTACATCATTTAAACCTGGTGGGACCAAAGCATTTAATTTCAACTGCCATAAAACTTCTTTTTCTTCAAGTACTTGGTAAATGGCCATGGAGGCTTTACAAGGCTAGCCTATGGGAATGCACTGGCATCATGCCACCTGACGATACTCCCAAGTGTGTCTACTGAGTATAGGCACTGGAGTGATCCTCAGGGTGGGTATTATTTTCCCCATCCACTACTCCAAATTTCTCTTGAAGGGGGCCAGTAATGTGCTTGACATGTATGTGACGTCTATTTCATAGCATGGCCAGTCCATACCTCTCAACCTGGAAACATCAAAAATCTGGACAAGGCACATGAAAAATAGGTACAAATCTGTACGCTGATTAACATAAAATTTGCATACATAATTAAGTAACTCCGCCTACTCCTATGGAATTGTGGGATACCAACTTTCAAATGCAAACTGAAGAACAGACAACCAAAATATGGCACCAGAGTCCCCCTGCAGCCATTCTAATGTCCCATTACCTGGCTATTTCACCCCATTTACAATAAACACTAATGTGTGCATACTGCTTTACTTCTACAATGCTTATCTGGATTTTATTTTTACATTTTATAGCACAATGCACAAATACTAATAGATATCTGCTAAACAAAGCAACACTGTCTCACAATGAAAATAGACTTGGCATTAAAATTTCTCTGCTCTCTAAACTCACATTCATTGAAACAGCATTAAAACCCACATCACATCCAAAGAAAATGCATCTGTCCAGTGGTGGATAATGATTACCTTTGGGTTATTTTCAAATCATAGGCCCCTGGCTTGCACACAAAACAAGAAACATACATGCGTTTTTTGATACACCTTCCTGACTTTATTAAATTATATTCCTTGTATAATGCAGCACACTTGTTAGACTTAAGTTACAGCATATTTTAAAATTTATTGTTTGAACATTTTTTATATGCATATATATATATATATATATATATATATATATATATATATATATATATATATATATATATATATATATATATATATATATATATATATATATATATATATATATATACATATATATATATATATATATATATATATATATATATATATATATATATATATATATATATATATATATATATATATATATATATATGCATATGCATATACCTATACATATGCATATATATATATATATCTATATATATATATATATATATATATATATACACACATATATATGTATATATAGAATGACAGTAGTGTAAGCCATGGGCATCTTGCACAGCTTTCCACATTTATTTTCAATTTCATTTTTTTTTCGGGGGGGGGGGCAAAAGGTCAAAAACCAGGACACATTTTAAACATTGCTTGTATTTTTGGAAAGTTGGTAGAATAAAATGTGTCACCACCATGCATTTCACTGCCAAGTTTTTAACCAAGGACCCTGTGCACTACAATCAGAGCAACATACCACTATGCCATATCAGCTGTTTCTAGAAAGACAGCAAGACTGAAACTTACATTGCTATCATTTAGTGAATTCAGATCTCAGTTCTCACCATAGCTGCTAGACTCTTAGCAAAAAACACTGGACAAAGCCAATAATGGGGGACAGGGGGAAATACAGAATTCAGTTCTCACTTCTCACCATAGCTCTCAACATCTTAGCCCAAAAAGCCTGGACAAAGCCAATAATGAGGGTATACAGCCCCAACATAGGGACAGATTTCAAATACTGATCTTATAAGCTTAGAAAATTGCTAGGATAAAAGGTTTTGTGTTACCATTTATTTTCTGAAGAATATGAAGTCCGAAATTCAAATGCCTGTTATTATTTAGTGAATTCAATCCTTCAGTGATTTGCCATTGCCACAAAAATCCTGAAAAGCACAGATTTAATGAGGAATAGAACAAAAATATTTGGCATAAATTCACAAGTGGTGGTAGCTAAGGACTTTAAGCTCTTTTTACCTGTACCCAAGGTACAGGGTTTGAGCCGAAGTACCTGTAGCGACCAGGTGTATTGAGTTTAGTACATATACACACACATGCACACCAGTTAAGAGCTCTTTTATCAACTGATCCTTCAACCAGGTTCAATTTAAACCAACAGTGTTTTTAAAATGAGAAAAAAATGACATTATCCACTTTGAGTCAGTTCCATTTCACATCAGAAAGTCAGTTCAGTGAGCTCAGTGCTTCTCACATGTGCACATCCATTTGTTTTGGGGCTCTGTCAAGCCTTCCTGGGCTGGGGGGAGTGACAGCTATGATGGATGACTATCAGCCTTCTTCTCTCCTCTGGTATTTGCTGCAGGACCAGTGGTGGCGAACTGCAAGGCAGATTCCACTCTTCCTGTTTGCACAGCTTGCCAAATGAGCAGCAGTAATTATAAGAAAGCCCACACAATAGTTATTTCACCACATAACTGTATCAGATATAAGAGAGGAACTTGCCAGACTGATTAGTTGCAAAGTTGCTCTTGCAATAGTCTTGGACTTTTGAAGATGAAAATAAATTCTAGCCCTCAGCTTATAGTCGTCAAATAATAAATATGTAGCTTGCAGTTTCAGCTTCATAATACTGGGCTTCACAAATGCTACTAAAATGACATTTTGATATATTCCCATCTTTACTATTTTGCAATGTACTTGTATTCCCTCCCTATCCAAGCAAAAATCTGTCCTTGTAAACCAAAGTCTTCTAACTACACATGCAAAAAAAATAAACTTTTCACAGCACCATCTCATCCAAAGATATTATTCTGAATCTTTTATTATCAAGTTTCATTTCCAAACATTGTTGATATGCTAAAACAACACATGCTTCTGAGGGACAGCTGCTTGATGCAGGACAAAAGGAGACTGCTTATTTTATAATCTACTTCAGAATTCTGCCTGTGGGGATTTTCATAATGTTACCTGCAAAGGATCTATAATTATTAAGTGCTACACAGTACAACCAAAACCAATGGTGCAAGGCTACACTTATAAAATCAGCATAATACTGGTGGTAGCATCCATGATCTCGTGTTTACATAATTAGAAAAAAAATAAATGATTTGTCTCCAACAAAATCCTGCTGCTCACAGACATTACACAGTACAACCAAAACTAATGGTGCATGGCTAAACTTAAAAAAATCAGTATAATACTACTGGCTGTAGCATTCATGATTGATCTCGTTCTCGTATTTATGTAATTAGAAAAAAAGAAATGATTCGGCTCCAACAAAATCCTGCTGCTCGCAGTCGCAAACATTGCACAGTACAACCAAAACCAATGATGCATGGCTACACTTATAAATAATACTGGTTGTAGCATCTATGATCTCTTATTTATATAATTAAAAAAAAATAAAGAAATGATTCGGTCCAACAAAATTCTGCTGCTCGCAGCAGAATTCGGCTAAAATACCTGGTTTCCATATGCTTGGCTAAATACCCGAG
Source organism: Protopterus annectens (assembly GCF_019279795.1). Classification (NCBI taxonomy): domain Eukaryota; kingdom Metazoa; phylum Chordata; order Ceratodontiformes; family Protopteridae; genus Protopterus; species Protopterus annectens. The sequence continues at coordinate 759,289,988 of NC_056744.1, forward strand.
CGAAAAAGCAGCTGTAGTGTACATGTGTTTCCTTCAGTAAAAAGAAGCAGCAGAATGGCAGACGTTTCCTGCAGTAGAAAGCAAGCAAGCGGATTCGGCACTAAATAACAAAAGTTATTTGTTTCCACCCTCACAGCCAGCTGAATTCCTTAAATTGAAAAGCAGAAATTTCCGCGCTCAGCCAGCTCAATTGCGACAGGCTGACGTCATTGCGCACGTGATGACGTCAGCTCCAAAGCGCGAAAGATAACAATTTAAAAAATAAAAAATCGGGAATGAAGGGGTGCCACTCGGGAATCGTGGCACCCCATTATTTGGACCCCAAAACTCGGTAAAAACTGAGTAATTCGGTACAGTTGGGAGGTATGGGCCAGTCTCTGGGTTGTGAACCTGTGTCTCCAGCATGTCCTGTTGATTGTGAGGATGGGGTTGAGGTATCTGGGGCATGTTGTGTGGACAGATTGTTTTTTTCAGATGTAGCATTCCTGACAGCTTTGGGTCAGACATGGCTGTGTATGTCAGGCAGAGATCGCACCTAAGTAGCCAATATGAGACAGAGATTCATTGGAGTTGTCGGAGTCTGTCCATATGGGTGTGTAGTACCTAAGATCCTCTTTGTGAGGTACATTTGCAGCCTCTCCTGTTGTTGCAGGTGTCCAGTGGGGTACATGGCAAATGTGCCATAGTACACATTGATTGGCCTACTGAGGGGAGAGTACAGGGAAGCATTGTCCTTTTACTTCCCAGATTCAACACCCTTAGTCAGGAGAAGTGACGCATGGAAGGACTTTTGGAAGACAGTGCCACTGTGGTGGTCAACAGAGAGTACATTGTCAACCTGTGTTCCCAGTTCCCTTATACCAACATCAGTGTTCATTGGGCTACCATCAATGTATTACTTTATGGGAACCATGTTGTACCCAAAGGGGATGGCGACACATCATCTGGCATTGAGCTTATGTCTAGGGTTCTGACAACAGTCATAGGTCTCAGAGAGGCCTTTGTGAAGGATGTCAACTTCGTGTTGTGGGAGTAATAATAGCACCCACCTTGTAGTCAATTGCAAACATTGTCATCCAGGGAGCCTTCGTATTGGGCTGGTCCTTAGAGATGTGGATCGAAAACATGAGGGGACCCAGGTCCACCACCTGTGGGACTCCACTCATGACTGTTCAGCAGTCTGACATGGAGTCTGCTGTTTTCACACTGTAGGTTCTATCTGTGAGCCAGTTTGCAGGCCACCTACTGGTGTAGGGGCTGTTGCCTACCTGAGTGTGTTTGTGTATGATTCCTGAGTGGGGAGTGATATCCGAGGATTAGATGGGCTGCCAATCTTGTTATCTATTCCATACTGTCACATAGTTATTGCATATGGCACAATACCTATAGGGCTGCAGAGTGTCTACAGGACCCTCTACAGTGGATAACAACTATGGGCCTTGTAATGTGGACACTGGGACATGTACTGGGTGGGCAATAGCAAAATCCATGCCCCAATGGATATTGTTCTCACACAAACATGACAAGACCCCCACAGACAGTATACTGCTCACACACACACACACACACACACACACACACACACACACACACACACACACACACACACTTACTTTTATATTTTCCAGGACTGAGATTAGAACTCCTATCTAACTAGTTATTTGTGCTATAGTGTTATGCAGTTATTGCATGCACCGCAGAGCTTATAGGTTAAGGCCTGATGAAAGGGACTTCTAAGGTGACTGATATCTGCAGGACTGCTAAAGTAGGGCAATGGGAAGTGTACTGGGTTTGAATTGACCCAAAATATTTAACTTATAAACATACACACACACACACACACACACACACACACACACACACACACACACACACACACACACACACACACACACACACACAAACTGAAATTAGAATGCCTACCTAATTAGTTATTTGTACTATAGTGTTACGCAGTTATCGCATGCACCACAGAGCTTATAGGGCTGAGGCCTGATGAAAAGGACTTCTATGGTGACAGATATCTTCAGGACTGCTAAAGTAGGGCAATGGGAAGTGCACTGGGTGGGAAAGGCCTGTTAATTACTAGATCCTACTGTCATTTCCCAAGTGTATGAGCATGCCCAGTGTGACCTTCTATAGTAACTGTGCAACTCCATTCCAGGGATTTTTGCACTCCAGTCCAGTTTGTTTTGTGCTATAGCCATACCTCACAACCTGTTGCTGCAGGATATCTGGGGATAGCCTATCAAATTAGGGAGACAATGGGCCATATGGTGATTGTGACTATTTCTCTTTGTAATATATGGGTTGCTAGGGTTAAAGGGTTTGTTTTAGCAGATATCTGACATATATGACATTTGACACTGTCATGTACTGTTTCAGTACCTCGTGACAAACCTTCTCAGAGCATCACAGTGATTTACCAGAGGAATACAGGATTGATGATGCACACACCAATATTATGTGCCAAATGCTAGGCATTCTTGCACAATCCAGCCTGTTGAGAGGTGTGCCTACAAACAATTGACTGCTGGAGCTGTGGAAACAGTCCAGCACCTTGGTGATATACTACAATGGTGAATCTCTGTGCATTTCTGTTCTAGCATGATCTGATTTCCAGTCCACAGTTGGGTAATATAAGTCAGGCAGGAACAGGGTGACAGGCAGACTCCAGATAGATTTGTAGGGGATAAGATATGTGGGGAGGTGTTCTGGGTTAGATATGTTGGCCTATAGCTACCAGTACTTTGCATAGGGGTCTTCTCAAAGGTTGACTGCACTTGGAGGGTCTTGTGTGTGTCAGACTCTTTGACCTTCCTGGAGGTGTGTGTGTGTGTGTCTCACATATATGTATGGCCCACCTCATCTGGCTTGGCTGGCCATATTTTAGTGATCAGAGAATGGTGTGTTAATCCCTATAGTTGTGGGCCACGGTTTTGTGGGTGCAGACATGCCACCATCTTCCAGGGTTAGGACTGCCTGCAATGAGTGCATTTGCATGTTTAGACTCCTAGCCCTGCCTGTCAACTGTACAGAGTATCACAGAATGTCCAAATTCATGACTCATATAGCTGGCTGGTTACCCAAACGAGTGTGGTTTTCAAGGAAAAGTGTTTCGTAAGTCACTCAGGGTTGAAGCCAGATATTACTGACAGTTGGCATTGCAGTTTCAGATTTCATACCCTTCAGACATTCCATGCTAATACAAACATTCCATCAACTTTCTAGCATTGAAAGACAAGAAATGCAGGACAAAGCACCTCAAACACCAACAAACTCTTCAGCTATTCAGCTCTTTAATTAAAATTGATAAAGGATGGACAAACCACAGTACCACACTGTAAAGTTAAACGCTGAATAGCTGAAGAGTTCATTGGTGTTTGAGATGCTTTGTCCTGCATTTCTTGTCTTTCAACAGTTTGTGGTGTCAACTTTTGTGGTATTAGTGTTTGATGGCTACTGGGAGCAGCACCAATTCCCAGGATCTCTATAATACTCAGGAAAGCAAACATGAAGCAGGAAATCTTACCAGGCTTTTAGCCATGCTTTCCCAATGATTGGACACTTTGTCAGAATGTTTAGACTCTGTTTTGTTCCCAATGATTAGTACTTCTGCTACTAACAACCAAAATTTGGGGACTGATACTTACCAAATATGAGTTAAGACCTCAGACATTCCCTGTGTTCAAAATCCTAAAGTTTTTCACAGTAATGGCACCTATTTGGATCGATTTGATGTCTCTAAATGGTTAAATACAGTCCCTTTGGTTAATAAAAACAGTAATAATTCTACTGGATTGAATGAGAGACTGTGCTTGGGAAAATCTATGTCAATAGCACCTGATTTGAAAATGTTGGAAGCTAAATTATTTAAAATAAAAAAAAAAAAAACTACAGCTAGAAATATCTTATTTTGGTGAATGTACAAAGGAAGGAGTGGTTCCTGAGGTCTGAGATCATGGCAATACCCTACAGGTCTCATCTCAGGTTCTCCCTTCCATAAAGATCTATTGGACTTATTTAACAAGCATGGGTTTGAGCAAATGCAACTTATTAGCAAACACTATGCTAGTATGGTGAAATGTTTAAATGAGGAAATTAAAACTAAAAACACACGTATTTGTGAGTCTGCAGAATTTTCCAGATACAAGTTTGATTACAATAGATCTTTTGAAAGCATTGACAAGCATATAGATAAATTAAAGCTAACAAAAATAAAAAAATTACAACGTGATATACGGCCTTATGCCAGTGGTATAGCTTATCCCTCCCCTCCAACTTCACAAAGTCAGAATGGACCAGCCCATTGGAGTACAACAACGTTACATTCAACACCGGCAGCTTCAAATACTCAAAATCAATGGATAGAGCAACCGGGGAGACCTTTAGACCAGTTGGATGAATTTACATTGATTGAAGTTAATTCCAAACATAAGGACCAGGTTTTTTTACAGGAGGGCTCAATTTTAACAGCTACTATAGGGGACGAGGGTCAGAAAGGGAGGAATGTTCAGCAACAGCAAAAGAATGGCAACACCAGGAAGAAAAGGTAAGACCGGACTGCATCGGAAAGTAATCCAATTGTTTCAGGTACTGTGACACAAAATGACTGAAAAAGTGTTTATTGTTTACTTGATTCATGAGCTAGCTCATTTAGGAGCCTTATGGATCCGTTTTTTATGGACTTGGACACTGATCTGATTCAGTATGTGGTTTGGTTTCTAACATTGTAATGAACTTGAAATTGAGTGACTGCTGTTTGAACACAATACCTTTATCAGTAAATTCAGTAAGTAATGACTCTTTAGGGTTAAATGTTTGAACAATAGTAGAAACGCTTCTGTTTTAAACACAGAAATGAATAACATGAGTGCTTGCTATTTGAATATGGCATACTGTATAACAAATTCACAAAGAAATTGTTTGCTCAAGGGTGAATGTCTTATTAATAACAACAGAAATAGTTTGAGTTCATAGGTTCATAGGTTCATAGGTAGGTACTAGGTTATTAGCCCTAGGGCCTATATAAGCCTAGCCAAAAAGGTACCCTGGCTTTCGCCACCCAAGAATATTATGTTCCTGTGCCCCTGTCAAGCAGAGCCATAGAAGTGATCCCTGGGGTGAATTTCCTATTTCCCATCCAATCATCAAGATTTTTCTTGAAGAGTGTTAATGAGGAGCTCTGTTTGACATAGACATGTAGTCTGTTCCAGAGTATGGGAAGTCTCTGGGGCAGGAATCTATCCCTCCAGCATGTTCTGTTTATTGTGGTGACAAGGTTTAGGTCCCTAGAGCGTGTAGCTCGGAGGGATTGGGATTTCATTAAGTGGAGCATGTCCAACAGCTCTGGGTTTGACATAGCTTTGTATGTTAGGCAGAGATCGCCTCTGGGTATGCGATATGTGACGGTGTAAAACTGGAGTTTTTTTAAGACGGTCTGCATAGGGCATCTGTTTGAGGCCAGTAATCCTCTTTGTGAGGTATTTCTGTGGCCTTTCCAGTTGTTGTAGATGTCTTGTGAGGTACATACCAAAAGGGACATTGTACTCTATAATGGGTCTAATGAGTAATGAGTAGAGGGGAACAATGACCTCTTTTTTTCTGGATGGGAAACCTTTTGTGATGAGGTGAGCCCCGTAGAAGAATTTCCTGACCACTGTGGTGATGTGATTATCAAATTAACGATTACTGTCCACCTTTGTCCCAAGGTCTCTTATCACAGTTTCGTCATTAAGTAGACTACCACTTATGTGGTAATTCATGAGTACAGAGTTTTTACCAAAGGGGATGGCAGTACACTTTTTGGCATTGAGCTTCAGGCCATGGCTTTGACACCAGGCATCTGTCTCAGTGAGGCCCTTTTGTAGTATGTCCACATTGTTAGGAGCTTTGATTATGGCTCCTAGTTTGCAGTCATCTGCAGCCTTTGTTAGTTAAAAACCTTCTGTGTTAGGCTGTACTTCAGAGAAGTAGATACCAAACAGGAGAGGACCCAGAACTGAACCCTGTGGTACTCCACTTGTCACTGGGCTGAAGTCGGATTTAGAGTCTGCTACTTTCACAGTGTGGGTTCTGTCCATGAGCCAGTTGGCAACCCATCTTGTGACATAGGGATTTATACCTAGTTTAGTGGGCTTATCTATAATTCCAGAGTGGGTGATGGTATCAAAATCCTTGGCGAGATCTAGATAAGCTGTGTGAACCACCTTACCCTCATCTATGGCTTTGGTGACTGCCTCAAAAAAGTCAATCAGGTTTAGGAAACTTGATCTGCCTTTTACAAACCCGAACAGGGTAGGGTCCAGAGTTTGGAGATTACCAATGTCTTTATTTATGAGTTCCATGATGATACATTCCATGGCCTTGCAGACCAGGCTCGTCAGGCTAATGGGGCGGTAGTTCTCAGGGTCTGTCATGGCTCCCCCTTTGTGGAGTGGGATAACCGTCGCGGTGCGCCATTCAGTGGGCACAAAGCCAGAGGTGAGGCTATGATCGAACATGGTATTTAGGTAGGGTGCCAGTTCATTCTGTAGTTCATGTAGAATGCAGCCTGGGATATTATCAGGTCCCATGGATGCTATGTTCTTGACTTTGGAGAGTGTATTTTTTACCTGTGCAGCCATGATTACAGGAACTTTGCATTCTTCCGGTATAGAGATGGGCCCTCTAGGGGGTGGGAGGTGGGGGTAAAGTTAGCACTGAACCTATCTGCCAGGATGTTGGCAATATCAGTTGGTTCTGTATATTTAGTGCCATTGTGTTGTAACCCAAAGCAGATGTGAGTGTTGCCATTGAGATTATTGGTTCTCGAGGTTCAAACAACATCTTAGATGGCCCAGAGAGTGGTTGTTTAAATAACATAGCCCTACCTTACAAAGAGTTTAGTGAAAGTGGAACAGTCACAAGGGGAGGAGTGGGAGGTCATATGGTGGAAATGGGGGGGATGTTCAATGTTAACCTTACTGGGAGTCACTATGAGGCTCCTAGTATAGGGCCCACAGCTTGTATGGATGAGTTTGAAATGGATAACCTTAGGGAAGTTCCAATTATTGTAAAACCTATGATGATTTCTACTGTGTCTGATAATCATGATTTGCATGATGGCTTGATTGAAATTTATAATGCACATTCGAGACCACAATGATTGAACCTAAGCCCCTTAGCCAGGAAGAGCCACCTATTGTGTCTACCCAAGTAAAGAGTACTATGTTGGAAGAGTTGCTTGAACTGGAACTTGTTTTGAAAGAATGTGAACAGTTGGTTCCCCTTTTAACTGTAATTAAAAACCAGAAAGGTGATTTTACCATTTATAATTTTACACCCTATCAGACTGAAGCTAGTGTAGTTGAGTTGTTAGCTAAGGGACTTTCTTTTGTACCTACAAAAACTATAGATATTGTACATACAGTTTTGAACTTTAAACAATATATTAGGAAGTTAAACCTGCTAGTGTTGTTTAAAGGAGAACAAACTGGTGTTTCAGAATATCATATTCCCAGCACCTTTAATCCTATTAGTCATCCCTCGTTAGCAACATTCAAGAAAATTTGTGAAATAGACTTTAGGAAGTTATATATAGAGAAAAGGAACCAGGTTAAAAATGTAGAGAAGTATGACTGGGCAGCCTTTATTGAATTTTGTCATCTACCCATTAGAATATTTAAACCCGACAAAAGTGGTGAACTAGTTGTTATGGGACATGATTGGTATACCCAAAAGATGTATTCCATGTTGAATACTGACACATATACTAAAGTTAGTTTAAATTAATTCAACACAGTTTATAGGAGAATTAAAGAACATTTAAATGACTTGTTCATTTAACAACTCATAGATTTATCTATGTTGAATTATTTAACTATGTCAGTCCCAAGGACTCCATCTTTATTTGGGTTACCGAAAATTCACAAATCCCTATCGGACCCACCTTTGAGGCCTTTAGTTGATGCCTGCCAGAGGATAACTTACCCTTTAGCTAAAGTAATTGATAACATTTTGAAAAAAATACCTTATAAGTGAGGAACAGATATGTAAAGACTCGTGGTCATGCTTAAGTAAGTTAAACTCATTAGTTTTGGAGGGCAGTTTCAGCTTTTTAACTATAGACGTTAGGGATTTGTATACGTCCATGCCAAAGACGAAGGTGATGATTTTGTCCTTTGATTTTTGCACATGAAAGGAGCTCCTGAAAGTGAGATCAAGTTAGTGAACATTCTATTAGACATTGTTTTAACAAACAATTATTTCATTTTTGATGACCAACTATATGTGCAAAAATTGGGTGGCGATGGGGTCCCCATGTGGGGCCAGCTTCGCAAATTCAGTAATGGCTCTCTGGGAAAGAGAATACATTTTTTCCCAAAGTCATCTAAAAGGAAAAATTATTTTCTACACATTTTTAGATGATATCCTAATTTTCTATAAAGGGAATCTGAAGGAAGCGGAAGGGTTTGTGGAACATCTAAATCATACAACTACATTTCTAAGTTTTACATATACATTTAATACAGAATCCATAGTATACTTAGACAGTGAAGTGTTTAAGGACTCACTCCAGGAGAGATTAGCAGCTAGGATCTTTAGGAAAGATACGTTTTCAAATACTTACTTACATTTCAGTTCCCACCCTTACCACCAGAAGAAATCCATACTAAAAGGACAATTTGGTCCGAGCAGCAAGGATGGTAACTATTGAAAGTGAATTTATAACAGAATGTAATAAGATAGCTGAGATGTTTTTAGCTAGAAGCTATCCAAGGGAACTTGAGAATTAAATTATGGAAGAAGTGACCTATAAAAGAACTAATGGCTTTTACATTCCACTATTACAAGGTAGACCTTTATTACATAATAAGTTAAATAGTATTTGGGAAGCTAATAGGTCTCCATTGTCATTTATTTTAACTTAAGGTCCCGAAAGTGGACACATTATTTCAATCATTAAAAAAACTGGGACCTGTTAAGCAATAACTTGGAATTGCATTCTTTGTTAGGTCCACAACCCTCTTTTACTTTTAAGAGAGGTATGAATTTGGAAAAATTTATAGAAATGAAACAACACAAGGTTATTAAGAATCCTGGAATGAGTAAATGTGAATCCTGTAAGTTTTGCAAACATATGAGTATAGGGTACTCATTTAATATTAGGGATCATAGTTATAAGACTTTGTCAGGTAAATATAATTGTAACATACTTATGTGGTGTACCTTGCTCAGTGCATCTTATGTCCCGCATTCTACATTAGAAAAAATGATTGTAGACTGCGGGAGTGAGTGCAGGAACATCTTTACCATATTAAGAAAGGCAATGTGGAAAATGCATTAGCCGCCCATATTAAAACTAACCCCACACACAGTTTTAGGTTTAGAGTAATTGACCATATAGCTGGAGAGGTTAGGGGTGGTCCTAGATCTCTATTATTAGAAAAAAGAGAATTGATATGGCAGATTGGTTTAGATGCCTGTCATTTTCCTGGCATTAATGATAGTTGCTCTATTCAATGTTTATTAAAACTGAAAAGTTTATTTAGATAATTAATTAGTATAAGTAATCTTTGCATATGTTATGTGTTCTTGTTTGCAGTAGTATATTGCATGGTAAATAGCTAACCCAGTGTCTTAAGTAGATTAGTAGTGGATATAATAGTGTATACTTTCAACTTTCAGATTTCATACCCTTCAGACATTCCATGCTAATACAAACATTCCATCAACTTTCTAGCATTGAAAGACAAGAAATGCAGGACAAAGCACCTCAAACACCAACAAACTCTTCAGCTATTCAGCTCTTTAATTAAAATTGATAAAGGATGGACAAACCACAGTACCACACTGTAAAGTTAAACGCTTTTCATCTGGTCCTATGACCAGACTTCTTTAGACAAAAACAGCAGGCATACATTAGATATATTTTAAATATATACACAAATCACCACATACCTAGTGTTGTTTACACTGTATGTCTTTTATTAAAAAAGAGAATTGATATGGCAGATTGGTTTAGATGTCTGTCATTTTCCTGACATTAATGATAGTTGCTCTATTCAATATTTATTAAAACTGAAAAATGTATTTAGATAATTAACTAGTATAAGTAATCTTTTCATATGTTATGTGTTCTTGTTCTCAGTAGTATATTGCACGGTAAATAGCTAACCCAATGTCGTAAGTAGATTAGTAGTGGATGTAATAGGGTATACTTTCAACTTTCTGGAGTTAGGTCTAAATTTCTACAGTGTAAACAACACTAGGTATAAGGTGATTTGTGTATATATTTAAAATATATATAGTGTATCAAAAATTGATTTAGGCATTTTAGAGTTTGGATTATTGAAATTATGTATAAAAATTATACAGGTAAGTAATTTTATGCTTGAATTTGTGGTATACCAACTGTTGACTACATTCTTAGTGAGTGTATTCATTTAATTTTAATGTTGTTACTAGTTGTTTTAAATTAATGAAGTGTAGAAGTTAGGGACTGTATTTGGTGGATTAATTAACTGCTTAATTATGGGGTGGAGGGAAGTGCTCTATATATAAATAAGAACTGCTTTTGTGCCTGCTGTTTTTGTTTGAAGAAGTCTGGTCATAGAACCAGACGAAAAGCGCTTAACTTTACAGTGTGGTACTGTGGTCTGTCCATCCTTTATCAATTTTAATTAAAGAGCTGAATAGCTGAAGAGTTTGTTGGTGTTTGAGGTGCTTTGTCCTGCATTTCTTGTCTTTCAACAGTTTGTGGTGTCAACTTTTGTGGTATTAACTTTCTAACATTATTAGAGCAGTATTTCAAAGATGTCCTTCTCTTTGGACCTTTATCACCCCATTATTCATGGCTTTGTCCAGATTTGTGGCTCTCTGTGGCAGGTTTGCTCCTATCAGTTAGCAGCATGGCCTTTCTTTGCATTTTTGTGGACTGTGTTATGTTGATGTTATGGACCCCATAACACTCCTTAACAGGGCACTGTGGGTGAGGCATGGGCATTTGCCAGAGGCCTGTAGGCCAGGTGTGACAGATGCAGGCCATCTGTAGCAATGCAGTACATTCTGATGTTCATATTTTCCCAGGCTGCCAGGCAATGGACACCCCTGGGATGGCACCAGTAAGTTGACTGGGTGTTACTGACGATTGCTTCTTGTTCATGTTGAGCCATCACTCTAGTTGACAGCTGGATGTTGCTTGAGGCTGTAGGGACATGTTACTGCATTTCTATGGGACTATGGGGGGGGGGTGACACATCTGTGCACAATACACATTTGTACAGACTGTGCTGATATTTGCTTAACATTTTGGTCTCATTTAGCATAGTGTTGTGCCCTATCTTTGAGATGAAAGGCATGACAGTATCGACCACAAGTCAAATTGTTCTGGCATACACATTTTTAGTTTCAGACGTCTTACCTTTCAGAGCCATACTTCTACTGCTAGACATGCTATGATATCACTGTGTAAGTCTGTAGGTGGGAATTTCATGGATGTCACCATGTGGGGGCTTTTGCCAGACATTTCTGTATGGTTTTCTACAGCTGATCTGCTGGGTAAGGCTGGGGGTGAGTATGTGACCCCCACTTTGACATCCATGCATGTGACCTACGACTCCCAGTTATTTGGCTCACCACATATACTGCAGTGGTATTTGTCAACTAGGGTGGTACTGCATAGTGTGGGTAAGCCAGTACTGGGCATACATTTCCTGCTGTCCCACATAGCTGCCAGTTGTCTGCTGCTATCCCGGTAAGCCACCCCATTCCCTTGCATGCTTACATCAATACCATAGGTATGCTATCGGAACATTCTACCCCATTCATTTATTGTTAAAAAGACTGACTTACCTTGTGCCTGATGCTGTTGTGAGGATGGTGCTTGAGGGCTAATTATGTTGGGTGCACACAGTACACTCCCTATACATGGTAAATATAGGTGGTGTGATGTTTGGCATCCATTTTACTGAGTGTGCGAGTCAGAGAGAGAGATATCAGTCCCTCAGGCTCTACAGTGTCAGTGCGTGTGTTATGTATTGCCTCTTTGCCAAGGACAAGGTATACTGGGCATGCCTCCATCTGCCTACAAGGGCAGGCTCAGGATGTTTCTCCTCTGAGTCCCTCTGTGCCTGTGGAATCCTTGGCAATGGTGGGAGGCTGTGTGGCCCTTCCCCATTTTGTTCCTGCTTCTGCTGTTTCCAGAGGATCATATTGTGTAGCATTGCACATGCTATGAACATGTGTGCACATGTGGCTGGAGAGTACTGCAAGGTTGAACCGGATATGTTAAGGCAGCTGAACCGTGACTTGAGCATCCCAAACACACACTCTATAATGATCCTGGTTTGTGCGTGTTCCTAATTTTGGCATTCTTGTGTGGGTTTGCATGCATTTCTGATGGGTGTCATCAGCCTTGGCACCAGTGCATAGCCAGCATCCCCCACCAGATGGCCATATAGGATGACCCCACTGGCAAATGCCTGGTACAGCTGTGATGAATGCCAGATGTGGGAGTCATGATAACTTCCAGGGCTGCCAGCACACAAGTTCATAATAATGCCCTGGCATTGCACACGACCTGGCAGTTGGAGTGGAACCCCTTGTGGTTTAGGTAGACCCTACCCTGGTCACCCAGTGGTGCTTTGATGAGGATGTGGATGCAGTGTATGGTATCCAGTACCTCCGGGTATTCTTCTACATGGTGGAAGAGATGCATATTGCTGGTCCTCTCCTTATGGATGCTGGGGAAGTAAATGTGCTCAGTGGCATGTGGTTACATGGCATCCAGGAACTGGTGGAGTATCCTGGATGCAGATGCCTGTGAAACCTCCATGATATCCCTAGTTGGTCTTTGGAAAGTACCTGCAGCTAGTATTCTTAATGCTACACATACCTTGATATCCACTGGGATGGGTTTCCCCTCTGTTGGTTCTGGATCTGAGATAAGGCTGGCACAGAACAATCATTTGCTGAAGTATGCCCCTGTCCACCCAGTAGCACTCTACTATCTCCAGATCATGTAGCCCCTGGCAGGTTACCATGGGTCTGAGCACTCTTTTTCTTCTCCTCCTCAGTCTGAGTCAGTTGTCAGCATTATCCTCCTCAGCGCCCTCGGCCTATTGCACATACTGATAGATCAAAGCAACAGCAGCCCCTAACATCTTTTGCTAGTTTTGTCAGTTAAAATTCCCCTGTATGTGTACACCTACGGTGCAGAGTTTGTAGGAAAAAACAGACTAGAAGGTGTTTGCATAGTTTATAGTGGTGTGCTGCAGATGCTGCCTGTGTGATTGGCTGATTTTGAGACATTCTACCTGCCAGCTATTTTGCTTGTATTTGAGTGACTTTATTTTGCTATTACCCTTGTTTTTTTCTTTTCCCCTTCCCATTTCCTCCCCTTTTAAGCCCTGAGGTGTGGCATGGAAACACGTTGCCTAAATGTAAACAATGCTGCCATTTCCATTTTTTTTTAGTCCTAATGTGTGCTGTGCACACCTGTTTAACTAAGGCAAATACATTTTAGCAGCAATAGCCCTCCCCTGGATGCGAACACTGTCTTCATTTCATGGTGTAAGACATTAAAGCCTCAGACACACACCCTTGCTTAGCTGTGCTTAGATAAGTGCAAACCTGGGCAATGGAGCTCCAATCTTCTTACAGCAAGAATGACCCACCCCCGTTTCATATTAGTTGCTCCTCCTGCCTACACTATCCTGTTCTAGCACCCACATGGTTAGGTGCAGTGTGTGGACTTAGAATATTTTGTGATTCAGTAAATTTCCCCTCATTTGCATACCCCACTGCCTTAGTCCATAGTTACTGCTCTGATACGGAGCTTTCCCCCTTGACAACCAGTGTTCCCTGGTAATGTTCTGATTCTGCATGCCATTGACTATAATGGCAAAATTCCAATTTCCCTTAAAATTGTGTTTTAATATATATATATATATATATATATATATATATAGATATATAGATATATATATATATAGATATATATATATTTTTTTTTAGCACAATCCCATTTGTGCGCCGCTGCCCCATGCTTAAACGGCCGAGATCAGCCAAAAAAAATGCTTATTTTTTTTATTAAATTAAACACTTTCCCATGCCAATGGCCATATGTTTGGTCATTGGCATGCCTAAAGTTTATAATACATGCTTTTATTTGAGTTGTCATGCCTCCGTTTTATTATTTTCAGAAATGTGTTCGGTTAGTAACCAAATGCATTTCTGCAACTAGCACTGTTCCTGCATGGATGCCTGCCTGCTTCCTGAATCACTAATTCACCTTATCTGCATGTTTTTTTACCAGCAAATGAGGTAATTAGCATTTGGCATGGCTTTCCATGCAGGAACAGTGTCAGCAGGCTCGTGCATGTCAGATCGGCTGTTTCCTGAATCGCTCGGCGGCCATATTCCATGCAGGAGTGGCTATACTGTTCCTGCACGGAAATTTTTGTTTAATGAATCCTGACATTAGCATTTCCTACAACTCTGAAAAATTTAAGCAGCACAAATGCAGCCCTTATTAGTATAGCATTTCTTTCATTTAATTACTTAAAAAAATCCTCCTAAAGTTTGGAAAAAAACCTCAGAGGAATTATTGCAATGCATAAAAAAGACCTTACAGATAAAAACTGTCAACTCATATTTCACTGTACCACAACTGAGGTAATGTTTATTCATTTTCAGAAAACCAACATTATTCCAGGGATGTACCCAGGCATGTGTGGTTGAGTTGCTTTACATGTGAGTTCTTACCTGTACATTCATTAATAGTGTTAATTTATCACATTTCAGACTTAATTTGGGCTACAGATTTAGTTTTTGGTTTTCAACTTGGTGATTCTAGTTTCAGCGGCAGAATAGTGTTATTTTAACTCCTTTTTCTCAATTAATCTATTGTCATTTTCACAGCAGCACGATAATGAGCAAGTGTGTAAAATATGGTGAATGGTATGAATGACATTTCAGCAGATGTTGCAATTATGCAGTCATTAGAGTCCCTGACAACAGAGATGAATATAAAGGGTCTATATTATATGTTCGAAGTCTGAAAACTTCGAATCTCATATGATTGGCTCAATATGAGCAAAGTTTTCAAACATCGAACATAAAATATAAACAAACTAAAAATAACAAAACCTACCTGAACGCTCTATGCAGGAGGCAAGCCCCCCACACCCTCCACTAGTTAAATATACCAACTCCAAGATCGCACTACATTGAAGTGAAGGGAAATATTCCCTACGGTGATCTCCGTTGTAACGTTAGATGTTTGAAAACTTCGTTCATATGATGTCGATCTTATGAGATTTGAAGTTCTCAAACTTCGAACTTACAATATAGACCCAAATATAAATGCATCAGATATTAATCCATCAAAGATGTGATGGGGAAAACATGACCAAAGGTGGGAACAGCTGAGTAGTATTTTAATGGATCAGAAACATGAGTTAAGAAGCCAAATGGAGAATGTATCGGCCAACACTGGGGAAATTGCTGAGCCTAGGACCCATACATGGTAGTTGGAAGCTAAGTTGGATGACTTAGAAAACTGAGCAAGGCATGCCAATCTGAGGTTACTAGACTAGAAATGTACATATGTGGCAGGTATGGATACCTTAAGTTTTATTAGGAGAGAGATGAGTATTTTACTGAAAGTGGAAACACCCCATTATTGAATGTTCTCATAGGATTGTGGCCAATCATCCAAATTCTCTGCATCCCAGATATTTCATTTTAAATATTTAGATTAAAATGTCAGAGAGACCATTCTGAGGGTAGTTAGAGAGCAGGCCTCTTATTCTAAATTGTTTACTCAACAGGTTTTCCTTCTGATTACAGTGCTGCTGTATTCTCAAACAGAAAGGCAATGGCTCCTTATTTATGATGAGGTTAGAGAACTGAGTTTCAGTGAATATTTAAGGTATCCCACTACTTTGCTACTATTGAAGAGTACACAACAGTTTCCCTTCATATTTTCTAATGAAGTGAAAGCCTGGAAATAAATGGATTGTAAACTACAAGTGATCTTTCACTTAGGAAGTGAATTTGCCCGGGGTGCAGATGAAGAACAAGAAAAGAGACAGATTCAACTATAATGCCCCCTCCACAAGGGAAAATAGGTAACATGAGCTGTCTTAACCTAGCAAGGACAGTTAATTAGGGAGGAGTGAGGCAAATATTTTTCTTGACAGTTAACTCTCATAATGCCTACCCAGATGTTCTAGGTGGCTGATGAGTGTGAGTGTCTGTTCCATTCCTAGTGCAAAGATGGCCAGGAGAATGGCACACAGACATGATGACTATGCAAAACAGAGTAAATGCAAATGTCAATGCAGTAGAGATGTTTGCTGAAATAGAGGAGGAAAGGATTGTTCAGGAGAAGGGAAAAGGAGATCAAATCAAGGATACATTGGATTTATTTTAGCAGGAGCTGTTCAAAAAGATAAAAGAGGAAGACAAACAAGATGAAGGAGTTATAATTACAACCTGTCCAGTTAGGAGGGCTACAGGATGATATATTAGAAGATTTAATACAGCAAAGTGAGCTAGAGACAGAGAAGGAAATATCATGGGATAAAAGGACGGGGAGAATACATAAGGGAGAAGTACAGAAATTAAAGAAAAGATCTTTTGCAGAAGTACTTGGGGAACAAAATGAAGTTAGAAGGCTGAAAAAGGAGATAGAAAATTTTGAAAGCTAGAAGCAATTGGTGAGAATTCAGAGTACAGAAGAATCCAGAAAGGACAGGTATAAAATATGGGACACATTTGCTGTGGTTTTAGGAATAAAGACCCAAAAAGTAAGAGCTTTTATTCTAATAAAAAAAAGAGACTTATTGTGACATTTTCTTTGAGGCTGCTGAATTTTTAGAACCCTTTTTGGAGAAACATGAAAACAAAAAGAAGTATATCCATAGAATAAATATGTTGTAAAGACTTTTTGGGGGAAATACAAAATAGTTAACATACAGTTTCGGCCAGAAACTGAAAGAGAAAAACTGTTAAAAATACTTATTAAAGAACTTTTGCAATGAAGTAAATGATACTTCTAAAGTTATTGATAAAACAGGATTTTGGATAGAGTATTGGTACTGTAATATGAGTTTGAAAATGGAAAATGACAAAATTATACACATTCCAAGCATGATTCATTTTGATAGTTGTAGGGCTGTGGTTAAATATTGAGGACAACCAAGAACCTGTGTTTTTGTGAGAAGGAGGAGCATTTTGTAAATAATTGTGATGAAAAAGAGATGTTATTCATGTGGGGAAACTGGTCATGATCCTAAAAATTGTGAAAAAAAACTGTTATAAATGTAAACAAGCAGGACACGTATGGATGGATTGTGAGAAAGAGAAAAGATTAGAATGTGATATAGAAAAAAATAGAGAAGATGTAAATGAGAAGGGACAATTGCAACAAGAAGGACCACAAAAGGTATAAAGGAAAACAATGATACAAACCAAGAAAAATATAGATTCTACACAAAAAGGGATAGGGCAGAGGGAAAGTGTGACAGAAGTTAGTGAAAGAGAAGAAATACATTTGTAAATGGTTAAAAATAAAATTTCAGTCAGGAAAAGAGTTAAAGAAAAAGAAAATTTTAGGATTTTGGAATGAAAGTAAAAAAGAAAGGAAGCAGATACATACATACATAATTTATTGTAAATTAAAGGGAATGGAGACAAACAACCTTAGAATTTTATATATTAATGTTAACAGTATAAAGAATGGAATAAGGAGAATAGAAGAGTTAGAATGGTGCAAAATGCATGAGGTAGATTTGATAGTACTGCAGGATATTAGGCTTTTAAATGAAGAAGAAGAAGAACATAGAGAAACATGGTCGGGGTCTAATATGGAACTTGGGTAATGAAAACTGTTCACAGATTGTTATAATCTACAGGAAGGGAATGCACATTTTGGACTATACTTTAGTTAAATTGGGGGATTAATGGCAGTGGAATTTAGATGGGAAGAGAAATTCTATAGATTAATAGTATACACGTATGAGATATATAAAGAAAGGTAAAAATTACTTCAAAAGAAAGATGTCATATTAAATATGGATATGATAATAACAGAAGACTAATTATTATGTAAGACAAAAAAAAGATCAGACAAAAAAGTAATGGAAGAAATAATAAAATGTGGAAATGTAAGTTATGGAATTTGAATAAAAACACATATTGAAGAGGAAAATTAAAAACAGAGATAGATTATTTCTTGGTATCTAAAAGTATGAGTACAGTGACAGAAGAAGCAGCATAAATGATTTCTTTTTGATTATTTGGCTATATGGATTGAAACAGATGAAAATAAGGAACATATGAAAATAGGAAAAGGAATTAAGAGGATTGATGAAAAGGAGAGAAATGAAAAGATTAAGAAGTTATAACAGAGTTATGGAAAGATCATTTGACAATGAGAGACTTTTACAAAAGTGGTCAGAATGGTGAATATATTTAAAGAAAAGTATAGAAGAATGTATTTAATATGAGAAAATAGGAATACATAAAAAGAAAAAAGGATTATACAGAAATACAAAAGCTGCTTTATGTAAGTCTTGATATGAATGAAAGGGAATATTTTTGAAAAGAAGAAGATATTTACCAAAATAATCAAGAGAAAATAAAAGATTAATTATATAACCAAAAATATTTTTAAAAGGAAAAAAAGAAGAAATATCACCATATCTAAATAGAAGAGTAAAGGAAGACAGCAGTATAATGAGAGAAACGAAAAAAAAGATACAGGAAAATCTGACAGAAAACAGACAGACAAATATAATGAACATCATAGTAAAGTATATGAAATAGATGGTAAAAAAGAAAGAAAGAATGAATGAAAGAACAAAAGAAAAAGGAAAAACAGTGGAGGGTAAAGAAGTGTACAGAAGAAATGAATTAAGAAATGGAAAAACAAACTGAAATAATAGAATTAGAAAAGGTAATAAAGAAAATTAGTTTAAGTTTGGCAGCTGGACCAGATGGTATAGGATATTTAATGTGTTAGAATTTAATGGAAAAGCAAAAAGACATTTTGAGAAAGATATTTAATGAATGGTTAAATGATGGTATCAGTTATGAAGAAATACATAGGGGAGTTGTGAGGTTTTTATGGTAGAAAGGGGAAAAGAATGAAATAAAAAATTGGAGGACAGTAATGTTGAATAATAGTGATGATAAATTAATGGAAATAGCACTAAAAAGATAAGAAAATAATACAAAACTGATTAGAAAATAAATTTAATTATATAATGGAAGAAGCTATTTATGGGGTTAAAGGAAAATGAAGCCAAGAGCTATTAATGATAAATAGAGAAATAGTGGATGATATTAAGAAGGAAAAAAAAAATAATGGTAACTGATATCAATAAAACATTGGATTCAACAGAAGAAATTATTTACATATTATCTGACATATGATTACATATGGTATGCAGTGTTGTGTCCAGTTTGGCTTAATGTTACTGATACAATAGGCTAAGCACTGAGGGTTTCTTTGCCTTCTTAGTTTGGTGTGCAGTTCTGGTTGTTAGCTACTCAAGCTCAGCTATAGCTTACCTCTTCCTGCTAGTGTTGGACTAGAATGATGACTGTCACCTTGATAAATATGTTTTATAGAAAATTAAAACATCTGTCTAGTGAATGATTTATTCTGTTTTTAACTTCTTTTGTATGATTGCACAAATATTTTAATATGAGAAAGAGAAATGAATTGTCATCTGTATTTTTGTTCTTTTCTGAAGTTTTATAATGTCTGGGTAAAGGAAACATCTTCTTCTATGATAACTCTGAAAGTTATGGACTTTTGCATATTTATGCCATGTGCTATAGATAAATGTGTTCTTTTGTGGTTCATTGTACCTTATTTGTAATCTTAGTTATTAGCTTGCAATAATAAAGGTATTTGCATTTAAAACAATGCATATACACATACATTGCCCCTCTGTGGTTCACACATATATCACTCCCTTACTATCTGTATTTTAAATTAACATTTCTGTGTTTCTCATAGCTAACAGATTTGTCTCACTTTACATAATCCAGATGTTTGTAACAAGTGAAGCTTCATTAAGTTTAAGAAGACCTTTCATGACTATTAATATACCTTGGAATTCATTAACAATTGTGTAGGCTTCCTGTGAAGCCAATACGATTGCAGCACATTAGTGCAATGAGCAGCAGTGCTCACTGAATATGCATGCTCCTCATCATGCTTACACGATTTCATGCATCATTTCTCTGTCCAGCAGCAGTGTTGGCAACCATAAAACAGTGCTGGGAGCATGACCACACAGTGTAAACAAAGCTGCTTGCCTGTAGGCAAGTATTTTATGCAAACATGCACACATATCTTATATGAAGCAAAGACAAGTGACTTTTAAGCATGTAGATGCAGGGGCATGAAACTGGGCTAATTTATTCAGAAAAGAATGTAAACAGTGCAGGGATAATTATAAGGGTGAGGTAAGCAGAATAAACATACTCAGTTAAAGCATTCAAATGTGATGATGCCACAAAGAAACTATTAAAAAAATGTTCATATCAATGCTAATAAATAATCCTGTTTTGAAATGTACCCATGTACATAACTTAAAAATGGACCACATTTAAAGCCAATAGTAGACAGATTTTTTATATTTTTGCACAAAAATTGGGTAATTCTATCATCAAGTGAGGAACTAAGACGCTATTCCAGTAATGGCCCATTAATCGTATATAGAAAGAGAAGTTGTTTGAAAAACTTATTAGAGACCTGTAGAGATGGACAACGGAATATCTCTGTGAGAAAATGTGGGGCATGTAATTACTGCAGGTATATTATGGAAGGCTTCTCTTTTACTACTAATTAACTTTCAGTCCAGTTATCGAAAATCTGTTCATGACAAACTGATAACCTGTCCCTGTTTTTATAAAGGAAAAACCGAGAGAAAATTAAAATGTCGAATTTATGAACATATGAGGGACATCCGGCAAAAAATGAGACTAATGCATTGGCTAGGCATTGTAAGGAACAAGAGTGGCATGCCTTTAAATTTGTGATTACTGATGTGTTACAGCTTGACCCAAGAGGTGGACCTTAGCCCCCATGACTTGAAAAATTGGAGGCATTATGGCAACTTAGGTTGAATGTAATGCAGTGGCCCAGTTAAACGATGTGTTTTCACTAGCATGTTTTTTGAAACTTAAGGCACAGGAGAGATAATTTAATTTTATTAATTATTCATATTTCATATTTATTATTACTGACTTTCACTTAAATTAAGATTTACTGCCTATTGTTTATTAGTTTGTATAGAATTAATTCATGAGGTATATCCATTTTACTATAGGGCCCTATTTGGCTGTATAGGAAGATATATACCTCTTCAGCTATGTATGATGTATATGGTTTAACCAGTGTTTGATGGTTTTAATGTTGTTCTATATGCAAATTATGCACACATGTTTATGCATATATATATTTTTTATGCATTGCTAGTTAATAAATTAATATTTGTCTTGAGGTGGTAAATAGGGTAATTAGATAATTATGGTGGGTTGTCTATGTTTACATATTGCATACCTCCTGTTTTATTGTCATCTTGATAAAGTCTCTGAATGGTCAGAGACGAAAGCGCTTGAGATGATTTTAGTGGCTAAATAAAATATTCATATATTTTATTTATAAATGGTACATCGCTTTTAATTCATACTGCAACACTGGAGACGAATTGGGTTCAAAGCTATTCTTTGTGAATTTAGATGTCAGAAGGGCACAATGCAACATTGTAAGAAAGGATAGGAAGTGTGATATTAATGTTGATAACATGCCAGGTTGAGGTAATAGTAGGGACAGTGGATATATTATGGGCCATCCGCATACAGTACAGTACAGTTAATGAACATGACATGTATACAGGGAATGTATGTGCGATAACTGAATGTAGTGCTTCATTCTCCACTCCAACCTATATAAACAATGCATGAGCCATTCAGCTGAAAGGGACATACTTTAGCATTTTTCTCTAGACAACCATAGATGGGGGGTATATTATATTGACATGTCTTAAACAAGCATGTATTTTATATACATGCACATCATAAACAGTAATAAAATAACAAAATACTCAAGTGACAAATGGCAACACAGTCAACAAAGACTCCACCTATGTGGTGTCATTACATCATATGATTGTATTGCAATTTGTATAAGATAAAGGGGCTGGGGATGGTTTCTCACACTGAAATTGTACACATTATAACTCTTATGGATATATTTCATGCATAACACCAGTAGGATATTCCAGTCAGCCAATGTGGGTTTTGAACATCTGATTATATGAAGACAGAAGCCACATGATATTAGAAAGAATGAACATGTCACAATGCCACTGTCTGAGATATTTTTGTCTTTGAAGCCACAACATCATTTTATTGCTGCAAGGGAGATGTGTGCCTGTCATTTCTTTAAAATAATGTTGCTATATGTGTGCTTCTCACACAACTTTGCCTGCTGTTAGGTATACTCAGACAAATGAGATGTATAATACAGTCATCACTGCGATGAAAGAATAGCAATTGGTCATAATATGTAGATATTCACAGATTTAAACACATGCCTTACTAAGTCACAAGCATACAGAACATAGTCTCATGCTCTCATGTCACAGGGAAAACCTTAGTAGATCTCATGGAAAAGATAAATGTCATCCCATAACATCATTACCAAAGAAAGCATTTGTGTGTGAAAAAGAGCAGAAAGCAATGTAATAGAAATCTCTATCTATACATGACATAGCAGATAGCTGGCTAAAAATATTGTTGCCTACCTGCACATTCATATATATATAGTGACACAAGTGAATCTAAGTAGAAATGGATAGATTTGAAAAGAATAGGCAAGATCACAAGGTGCAGAACACTGCCTAAATTGCATGTACCTCACACAATTTTCTTTTAAAATTACGACAGTATACATTTGAATGGATGACATCACCATTCTTTCATACATTGATATTCTAAAAATGCATGGAGGTGTTTGGTGTGCACAGTAATACTACACAGCTGCACATGCTACATGTATTCCAAGTCTTCTGTACATGGCATGACAGGCAAACACCCATGGACAGTAGTTCATCACTGCTGGATTCAAACCTCCTGCCTCTGTCCTTATACGGGTTAAAGAGAACAGCATCAACAGCCAGTGCTACAGAGTAACTCATATGAGGAATTCAATGTGGTTCTTCTTTGATAGCATGATCTAAGCATTGTTTTTTCCTAAAATGTTTATTGTTTGAGGGCAATACACATTTATATGGTAATCATCTGTCAGGGAAAATATGTATCGTAAGTGGAATTTTATATAAGGGGTACTATCAGGGACACAATTGTACAAGACATTACACACACTCTGACATTATTGAACTAAAGTTGCATTTGAATGCCCTACTTATCTATTTACACAAACTATACAAAACAGACTGAGTCACAAGCACAACACAAGAGAAATGTGAGTTGTAAGGACACAATGTGCAACTTTGACATGCTGACCTCATTACTAGAATGGAGAGAAGATGCTTGTGATAAAAGTGGGATAAGAGGATGGGGTCATCCTCTCCCATGTTGAAAACTACTGCTGAGTGGAAGTTGATACAGCACGGCCATTCAGGAAATTATACATGACTAACATTGAAGCTACACACACAAGTTCCTCACGGTGAGATTTTAACTTATTACTTATGTAACTATACAATCTAGAGAGCACATTATTAGCAACAAATGCCACAGGAGACGTATAATTGCTAAGGGGAGAGAGTGCACTTTTGACAGAATGGCCTCATCACTCTGTTACAGAAAAAAATGTTTGTGGTAAAATTGTGATAAGAGGATGGTGGAATACTTGTCCAGATTAAATATTTCCCTTAACTGGAAGTTGATGCAGCATGTCTATATAGGAAACTATATTTACCTGATATTGCAGAGACATACACACACACACACGCACACACACACACACACACACACACACACACACACACACAGACACACACACACACACACACACACACACACACACACACACACGCACACACACACACACACACACACACACACACACACACACACACACACACGTTTATCATGGTGGGGATTGGATCACCTACCTATGTAGTTCCACAATCTAAAAAGAACAATATTATTTGCAAGTGCCACAGGAGAAGTCTGCCTTTTAAAAGGAAAGCATGTGTTTTTAACAGGATGACCTCATCACTGTGTTGCAGAGAAGATGGTGGTAGTAAGATTAAGTTAAAGGGATGGTGGAACATTTGCTCAGGTTAAATTTTCCCCCTGACTGGAAATTGATAGCATGTCAATTTAGAAAGCTATATGTAGCTGATATTATAGCCACACACATACACATGTCCCCCATGGTGAGAATTAAATCACCTACCTATCAAGTTGCACAATTTAGAGAGCATGTTATTAGTCCAAAGTGCACCAGGAAAAGTCTGACTCTTAAGGGGGGAGAGAGTGCATGTTTGCCAGGAAGATATCATTGGTGTTTTGCAGACAGGATGTTTCTGTTAAAAGTGGGATAAAGTGCAGTAGGAGCTGTCTTCAATATTAAATGTATTCCCCGCAGTAAAAGTGGACACAGGACATTTAACTCTGAGACATTACTTACCTGTCACTATAAACCAGCCCCTAGGCACACACTCACACAAGTTCACCATGATAATAACTGAACCTCCTACTTATCCAGATATACAATCTAGAGAGCACAGTATTACCCATAAGCATGACAGGGGACGTCTGAATTTAAGAATGTGAAAAAGCACATTTGTAATTAGTAAAAAGCATTGGTTTGAACAGCTGGTACTCTGCATGACAGGTTTTGGGACAAATGCATATGTGTGGACAGGCCAGTGTAACAGCACTGTGATTGCCCCATGTAATGACATACTTCTCTGCTAAGATTTATATAATCTCCTTCAGGTACACTGCACTACTGTCAGGGACATGTACCTGTTTCACAGTATGGGATATGAATGATAATCACAGCTGCAAACCAGTAGATTATCAATCAAGCATTCCTGCCACTTTATTCTTGGATGATTGCATGCTTGTTTTGTCTCATGCTTGCAAAATGTGCATTGACAAAGCAAACAGGCTCTTCTTTAATAGGGCAGTGCACTATAGAATAACAGTGATGGAGTATGGGTGAATAGTTTACGCAATATTGTAACACAGTTGCAAGTGTAACCATTGGAGTGCAGAGATACATTAGCATAGTGAGTTAATTGAGTCAACGACACTCTGAAATCTAGATAATGTGGTCAAAATTCAATAAGGGCATACAGATGCTGTGTAATTTAAACAAAGAATTATTTGTTGTAATTATTTTGTACTCTTTTCCTGAAATGCAGCATTGGCAAGTTCAGAAGTTTTGCTGATGGCAAAGTATTAGTGGGTGCATAATCATATTTTGAGTTGCTGAACTTAGAATGGGAATTAGCAGCAGTCTGTGGTGCTCTGTGCCAACTATTGTGCAAAGAAGCATTATACATGTACAACCATCAGTGAATCTGAAGGAATAAAGAACAGCTATGTGTTATGGATACATTTTAGGTGTCATGACTTACACATTTGTCATGATATGTGTTACGGTCACATTTCATGTGTCATGATTTAAATATTTGTCATGACAGTTGCAATTGTTCTAGCCTTATATGTATGCTACAGATGTGTTATGCCACACATGAGGAAGCAAGCATGTTATTGCTTGTTGAAACATGGTTTATGAAAAGAGTAATGAATCAAGGAGGTTTATGGGATGACACAGAAAGTGTGAGAAGAGGGGACATTTGGAGACAGGGGTACACATACAGTCATACTAAGATGTTATGTTTTAAATCATTTCTACATATACCTGCATTGTGTTATTGTTTGCTTTATCATTATAATTATTCTAGTAAGATCTGTACAAGACAGGCTTCACAATAGGGAGCAGCACATTAATACAACAGCAGGATAATGTTTTGTTAAGGAAAGGTGTAGCCAACATTTACAGCCACAGCAGTCATACAAAGCATTCAGAAACAGCTTAGCATGCATCAGGATTTGAACCTTAAGAGTATTCCAAAAAAAAAATACAGACTTGAGAATTATCTAAACACATGACATATAGTCTTCTGCTTCACACACTTCTATGTGACAACAGATTGCAGAAAAGTACACTGTATGTATTACTCTTCATTACCCTCATGACAACTGTATGCAAAAACTCAGAAAGATTTTGCTATAAGCTATGCACTTCCACTTAGCCTCAGTTGCAGTTGGTGATTGGCACCAGACATTGTGCAAATGCAGAGGAGGAAGACTAATGACACAGAATGAAGAAGACACATAGGGAGAGAGAGTGGCAGGGACAAAGGAGCTTCTGACAGAAGCAGGATAATGATGGCTCATAACAATATTTAGGCAACAGCTAAACATAGAAAAGGCTACTAAAAACAGCCAGTAGCACTTAGATAATGCCTGGATTAGAATCCTTGAAAGTAGGCAAAAATCTGCTAATATCTCTGAGCATTATCTCATCGCACCACAAAGGAGCTCCTACTTCACACCCTTTAAATCACACAATTGAAGGACAGTAGCAACTTACTGAAGCAGAAGGAGTAAACTGAGAGAGACAGATGGAGAAAGGAATAGAAACAAGTCTTTTTTGTTGGACATGAAGGGCCATCTGCATGGTGTGTTTCTCTTATTTTCTCATTATTAATTTGTCAGGCTCTGTACAATAAAATGATTGCTATAGGGAGCTGGAAGTGGTAAGAGAATACAACCAACATTAAGTCATAAGCCGGATAAGGGTGGCTAGTTTCCCTGTTGGGGCTGCAATGTTTTTTTGCAAATTATGTCTTGCTGCACTTTTCAATTGGTATGTTAAGGAAATCTAAATGGAAAGAAATAAAGACATTTCCAGTTAACTATATGATAGGAATATAAAATGTAATGAAATAATAACTTGACCTGAAGCTGTAATCAAACTCATAATGCTATGCAAAACTATCAGTCTACACACAGGGGAATTGTTTCAACATGCCACATAGGTGCATCTAGTTCATTACATCCAGCAGCCAAAGATGTCTTACAGTAATTGTTTCACAGTGGTGCTTTTAGTCTGTATTCCCATAGCTCAATGGATTTCAGCACATTTGCTTGAAAATAAATGAATCCATAGGAAGTTAAATGCCATTTGTTGTCTTTCATCACTGGTGTGCAATGCCTACCATTGTGCAAATGCTCTGCATAAACAGTGAAAGCTTTTCCATCTGCCATTTCCGGCCATGTATGTTGTGTCTGATTCTACTTTATGATCAGATTAAATGTGTGATAGGGGGTTGACAGGACAGTAGTAAAATGGTGGTGGAAAGCAGAGCGTAGGACACAGGAGAAAAAAATACAGGAATTTGCAGGTGGGTGGTAGGAGTGCATCATAGCTATCCACTTCTTCAAAACATAAATGTAGAATTGTACATAGAATTTCATGACTTTGTAGAGTCACTAGAACACCAGGGATGGGTGACAACAACAGAATAATTTTGTATAGCCAAATGGACCAAATTAAGTGGGTCAAGATAACACATAGTCAAAGTGAAGTATGTATGGGGTATGTGCCCTTTTTTTTTTGGAAAGTGAGAAATGTTGGGGAAAGTGCTTAGTAATGAGAGAATCAGGTAGGTTAGGGAGCAGGAGCAGACATACAGGACATACAAGACAGAAAGTGATGGTGATGGTCACAGAAGGTTGGGGGGGGTAGCATGATTAGAGATAGTTAGAAGATCCTGGAGGAGCATCCTTTTGCAGCTTGAGATCAGTGAGAATCTACAAGTACTGGCTCTTCAGAGAAGACACAAACACAGTCAAATTTGATTTAGCACTTTCATTCTTTTTTAATAATCTGCACAAGAACTTCTTCAGAATCTAACAAACAACTCAAACATACTGTTTAAAAATGGTGCCAAAACAGTTGTGTGGTATACAAACAAACATCCAATCAATGTCTGTCCTTAGGTAATAGTAGGTTAAAACAGTGCCTGAGCTTTAAAACTTTTGTGCTGAGAAGAAACATTTAATGTTAATATGATCACTGAGTCCAGGATATTTGTCAGCTCTTAACCTGATTAGCCAGCAAGATTCTCAGCACAGAAGCCATACCTTATAATTCCCTGGAAAGTCATCCAAATTGACAGCTTCCAGTACACTAAAGGTGAATTTCTTTAAACAAGAACAATTCAATATATGTTTTGTTCGCATATTATTTTGATCTTTATTTTTGATTGCTGAATTATGCTTGTAAATTCTGCAGGCAAATTTTCTGAAAGTTTTTCTTACATAAAAGCAAGAGCATGTTTCACACTGGGCAAACTAAACCACTCTGGGTGAGTTAAAGTCAAATCTTCTAAGGCTCCAAAAGGATAAGTCAAGAGATCGGATGTGAGTGTAGGAGGTGTTACTTATGAACCTGCATTGCTTGCATCTCCTGCATTAAACTAAATAAAGAAGTGCAGTACAGTAATAATGTCATCCTTCTCACATCTCCTTGATAAATCACCAGTTTAATTTCTGCACAAATCATCAGAATTGTAGTTAATACAAAATAATGTGAAACAGGACAGATGACAATTCACATGCTGTTAGCAACATTAAGAATTGTTAAATTTTAAACAACACAATGATATCACAAAAAAGCATCTTAATATGTATTCAGACCCCTCTCCATCTGTAAAATTATCAGTTAATTGGACTCAGACTCTGCATCCTGGGTTTTTTTCTCTAATTTCCCTGTACTTACACCTCGTGGCTCAGATAAAGTTACATAGGAGGTGCATTTTCTTTACTAAGTACTATCCAGAGTGCTGACAGATGCTCACCACTGCCAGGTTTGTTTTTACTACAGAAGGCAGCCCAAATTAATTTGTTTGCCTTTTTTCCTTAGGAGTGAACTGCAGTTCAATGCCAGGTAGTGTTTCCAGTCCAGTTTGTGCAATGCCAAATATTGCTCATGCAATGAAGAGAAGAAGTAAAGAAAGATATTGAAATAGGGGAAACATTATAAAGCAAGCAGTCAAAATGTATAATTTTGACATTTCCTCAAATTTGTTGTGTTTCAACATGAACATATTCTCAATATGCATCATTATGGTCACACTAACAATACTAGTGCATTCACAAGACATAGTTCAGATTGTTATCAGTATATGCCACACATAGTATACTGTGAAGATGAAAAGAGCTATACCCAATATGTGACATATTATCAATTGACATTACAGGTGAGACAGAAACAATTCCTGAACATTGTCCTGTGTGTCTCGCAGTTAGATGTGTGGATAGCTGTGATACTGCCAACAGGGAAGATAACTCTTTCCTCACACAAATTAAAAAATGTAAATACTCCACTTTGTTTCTTCTCTTTATCTTATGAACAGCATTCCTATATCTATGCATCCCTAACTAGAATGCTATGTGCCTTGATTTGCAGTTGATATATGTTTTATTGAGTAATCTACTTTATAACTGCAGACACAATTATAAGGCAGATGTAGAAACTATTGTCAGAAACAATTCATATAAATGCTCTCCTAAGTCAGTCAATGGTAATTGCAAATTTCTTGTAAATCCCTCCTCCCTGACACACCCTGATTGATTGTGCAGTCAGACTAATAATTCATATTTGCAAGCACTTAGCAGGTAACACTTCAAAGTGCATGTCCTTGCATAGGTAGGGAGTGAGCATTCAATCATGTAGGTCTTTACGTCATTTTTACATTCTTTGCACTTAGTGCAGATTGTGGAATTCCTGAATGCTAATGAGTTCACTCTCCATTTGGAATGTTCACTGTTCTGAGAAGGATGGATCTGCAGTATATAAAGATAATAATGTAGCTAAGGAACTTGCATCATAGTGGGGAGACTGTTTTGATGCAGAGAACTTGATACTTGATACAAAGTTAGCAGCATATAACGAAGACATGTATGCTACCACTGTACTGTTTTCATACATGTCTTTGTTATATGCTGTTAACTTTGTTTACTGTTCATGCTGGAGCTTTTCTCCCCGGGCCTCTACTGAAAATGGACAAATATCCAGTTAGACTAGCCCGGTCAACAATTGTAAAATAAATAAAAAAATAAATACTGTTGTTTATTGCTATTTGCTTTGCAAACTGTTTTTGACTTTCACAACTGACTTGTTGCAAATGTAGGTTGCTGTCATGGACACATTTATGTGTTTGAACCTTAGTTATGGTTTCTGCTTCACAATGCAAGTATTGCCATACGTTTGCATTATTCTCAGTAGCTGTTGGCAAGGTGATGTGTACCACAGTTATTTACTGTCCATACTCTGTTTCGCTACATAATTGTGAAAGTTTAATGGGAATTTCAATCTAGAAAGCTGACAACTTTGTTCTGAAGACTGTTGTATTAATTATTACCAAGGGCATTGATTCTTACATTAGTAGCACTGTAAATTTTGTTAAGGCTTTCTGATGTCTTCCTGGCTGACCTCCACAGAAGTGCATATCAGACCATAAAGTGCTAACAATTTTCCTTGACAATGTTGCATTATGTTTTATTAATGCTGCAATGTACTACAGAGGTACAGAAATGTTTATTTTGCTAGGAATCTTTTATCTAAGTTCTCTTTTTGTTTTGCATTTGGGAGGAAATCTATTATTAAGTTATGGTAGTTGTATGAAGTCATATGAAGCCTTCCATTTTTCATATATTTTCTGTATGATGGATGGATACATTCATATGAACATTAGCTGTTGCTATGGACATGCATACCACAGTTATATCTTGACGATACACTATTTTTCTACATAATAATATCAGTGTAATGGAAAGATGACCACTTTTTCAGAAGACTGTTGTATTAATTATTACATGGTCCAGGTTCTTGCATTAGTAGCAGTGACAATGTTGTTAATGCTCTAACGACTAACTGGCTGACCTCCACAGAAGTACATATCAGACCAAAAAGTGTTAACCATTTTTCCTTGACAGGAGTACATTTGTATTTTGTTTTTGTATTTTTTAATGCTGCAGTGTAGTACAGAGTGACAGAAATGTTAGTCCTGCTACGAACTTTTTTCAAGTTCATTTCTTGTTTTGCAGTTGGGAGGGGACTATTAATTTGTACTTATTCATATGAAACATTACTTTTTAATGTATTTTTCTGTGATGGCTGGATACATTCATATATATTCTTTTCTATTTAACCATCTTTTGTTTTTGCACGTTTGGATTTTCTTTTTCATATTATGTTTTGTCACACACAGGGCTGTGGTGCCCAAGGCATCTGCACCCTGTAAACTGCCATACATGGATGCACAGTATGATGTGATCTTTCAGGCCCTATATCACCATGGGTCATTCCTACTGAGAGTCAGGGGTGATAAGTCCTCCTGTAACCATATCTGAGAAGAAGTGATAAATGACATTAATATGGTAAGAGTCCATGGCTGCACATATTCCAAAATAAGACATAGGGACAGTGACATGATTACAGTAAACAGACATCATGCAGCTGCAATTCCCTGTGAATGTATGGCTACTGAGGATAGTCTTCCTACAGAGTTGCCATTGAGTGAAACAGAGGACCTGTCTGCTGTTAGACATCCGGAAGGCTCATCACATGGTTTACACAGAATCCTTGAATCCTTGATGTTGGTGCTGATTTGGAAGATGACCCAAGTGTTTGTACTACAGAAATGAAAGGTATTCTCTTTAAATAACTAATTGTTATTGTATACATATATGTATGCTACACACATGCATATATATATATATATACAGAGAGAGAGAGAGAGGCAGGCATAGGAAGATAGAAGAGACACAGATGGAATGGGAGACAGGGGGGAATAGAAGGTAGTTTAGTGAACAGTAACAATTTGTATGAGATGTGTATTCCTGTACTCAACTTATCAGAACACCCACCTGCATTGACAAAAATACAAATAAAGAATCCATACTAGACTGGATCCTTAGAAACAACCCATCTACTGCCAAATATTATGGTACAGTACCAACTGACCTTAGTGACCATTTACCCACATTCATATTAAGACAGCACCTCAAAACCACTAAAACAACCACCTTACGTGAAATCCATAATTCAAAAAATTTCATACCTGAGCATTTCATTCATGCACTCAGGTATTGTAACTGGGCTCACCTAGCAACTCTCACACTAGACAAGGCAGTGGAATACTTCAGTTCTACCTCTATAAATATATTAAATCAGATAGCCCATTATGAACAATTCAAATAAAAACCAACCCAGCTCCATGGCTGTCGAAAAACACAAGTACCCTTCTCAAACTTAGGGATAAAGCTTGGGATACATGGTATCACAATAAGACCAATATCAACAGAGAAATTTTCCTTCCTATTGTAATAAAGCAAAAAAAAAAAAAAAAAAAAAACAGATATGGCAAGAAAAATCAACAGAGCTACAAGTAAAACATACCACTAACCCCCAAAACTTCTGGGCAGCTGTCAACCAAGTATTACAACCAGGCAAACCCACTACCCCTCCTCCCAATGTCAGAGGAGATAATATAGAGAGAGCTACCCAATTTAACAACTACTTCACTTCTTCCATCCTTAACTTAACTAGCAACAGCCAGCCTTGCACTCTCCCACAATCAATCAGCAACCCAAACTCATACCCTCCATTCACCGTCAAACCAGTTCCTACCAACACAATATACAAGCACCTCACTAAACTAAAACCCACCACTTTGGCAATCAACAAACTCCCTGCAGGGTACCTCAATATTGCCACTAGTGCTATAGCGTATCCCATTTTGGTACTTGTCAACCAGTCTATCAATAAGCATACAATTCCAGCCCATTGGAAAACCTCTTACATAATACCCTTACACAAAGGTGGTCCCTCAGTCGAACTTATCAATTACCGCCCCATAGCAATCTTATCCCCCTATCAAAAATCCTTGAAAAATGTTTCCATTCTCAGCTGATGATACATTTACTAACAAATAGTCTCTTCACCAACACCCAAAATGGCTTTTGACCATTCCATAGCACCACCATAGCACTCATATCCTTCACCAACACTGTCAATCAATATAGGAACCGAGGAAACCTAGTGTCTGCCACCTTCCTTGAGCTGTCCAAAGCATTTGGTACAGTATCCCACTATCTTAGCAGAACTCAACCTAAACAACCCCTTGTTTCTCTGGTTTCAAGATTACCTGTCCAACCACCAACAAGCAGTTAAGTGGCATAATTCCCTCTTCCCCCTTCTCCCAGTAACAGTAGGTGTACCACAGGGATCCTTACTGGGACCCCTACTATTTAATATTTTTACAAACACCCTCCACACCACCACCCAGCAAGATACAATAGTCCAATATGCAGATGATACTACATTGATCTGCTCAGCCCCCACACTCCAAACACTCCAGACTAAAACCCAAGAGGCCTTCTCCAATATTGAAAACTGGTTAAAAAAGTCACAACTAATTGTTAACACCGAAAAGACTCAACTTATGCTTTTCCACCTACCAAAACTATTGACTCTTCTGCTCTTTTCAATCTCAGTTCTGCCAATAACACCCAAATCTCCCCAGTATCACAAGCTAAATTAGTGTACCTTGCCAAATGTAACTCTTGTAACTCATCTTATGTTGGAAAGATTGAGAGACTTCTTAAAACAAGAATTTATGAGCATTTATATGACGTTAGAAACAAAAGAGAATCTAATGCTTTGTTTATGCACAGTTTACACCGTGAAAGTTTCTCTGGTTTCAAGTTTTCTATCCTAGACATTGTACAGGTTGATTTAAGAGGGGGGGATTAGCAAAATATTTTGTGCAATAAAGAATTGTTATGGCAGCTGAGGTTAGCTGCAAACTTGCCTCCAGGGTTAAATGATTATTTAAAAATGCTTCCAATATGAAAAGAAAAGGAAGGACAAGTATAAGCCCTTCTTTTCTTTTTACTTTCAATACAAGTAGCAATGAAAGCATTTTTACATGGTTTGTTCCAAGAATGTTTTTAATATATTAATATTTATGACCTAATAGATTATGTTTTTTTATTGGCTGGCTTTTAATTAATTGTGGCCTCATTAACTTATTTAAACCAGGTTTGTTCTTTAGTTTTTGTTCTGAGGAAGTCAACATTGTTTGATGAAAGCGCTTAACCTGTTGTTCAATAAAACTTTTGGAGACTGACTGGCTACCTAGGTGATTATTTTTTGGTTTTACAAAACCTAAAGTTTGACAAACATATAGCACAAACCATATCCAAAGTCCATAAAAATCTTGGAACCCTATACCATTGCAAAAACTGTCTAACCAAAACCACCAAAATTACTATATCCATAACTCACCTTCTCTCTACATTGCTTTATGAATCCCCTGTATTAACAAACCTTAACAAGACAGACCTACACAAATTGTGCATGTGCTATAATAAAATATCTAGATTCACAACCAACTATAATTTTCAGTCCCACCACTTTTACTCACTAAAACAATTAGGTTTGCTAGAACTCCCTAACTTACTAAAGTATGACCAAGTCACCATGGCACATTATTTGTTGTACCTCCCAAACAAGATTCCTGATCTCTCAGGCCACAAACAAAGTCCTTCTTGAAGTAGCTAAGTGTAGACACAGTGCTGGTGAATCCCTGTACTCCTACACAGTTGCTGAAATCTGGAATTCTCTTCCACCAGATATCAGATTGCAAAACAGCAGTCCCATCTTTAAAACCCAATTAAAAGCCCACCTCAATCTCATCTGGCAATGTACCTGCACTCAACATGGGTAGCCCTACTACCACCAGTCATATAAATCTTCCTCTGGCACTATTCAAAGGTCAAACACATAGAAAAAAAATCTACCATAACAAATTGTATTTTTAAATCTATATATATAACTGTATATATTATTACTGCACTTTCTAACTCAAATACATTATATTTTCTGTTTAACTACTGTACACTCTATATATTGTACAATTCAGTAACTTCTCATCATACTATGCTATGATATACTATTGTTTGCTCTATTAATTTGTACTCATCTCTGACTTTTGTATTTTTATCATATATGTGGAGCTTTTTTTTTTTTTTTTATGATTATCATGTATGTGGAGCTTTTCTCCCTGGGTGTCTGCTCAAAACAGGCACCTGATTACCCAGTCAGACCAACCCAGTAATCAAATATAAAATAAATAAATAAATAAATACAATAATGTGTCTTATTCTGTCTTCTGTTACTTCTGTCATTTGTTTAGTGATGCTTATCATCCCTGTTTCATCTCTCTTTTTTTATATATACAGGGACATTTGACTCTGCTATTGCATGACCACCTGCACATGGTAAGCTCAACTTCTGTAGTCTTATTTATATCCAAAAGTTAGATGTATGAGTAAATTAAAGTTTTTTGATTTCATTGCATTAGCATATTTTAAGTTGTAAGTTTCTCATAACATAATCTGATCATTGTCTATTCTCTTTTTCATTTTTTTTGGCTAACGTGTTAAAATAGCTGATCCTCTCAATTTCACTGTGGAATTCCAGCTGCCTGATGTCAGAGGATCTGTAGCCTTTGATGATAATAGCGGTGAGGAAGAGGTACAGTCTGGAGATGCAGAGGGCCAGTCTGACAGTGAGGTTGTGCTTCCAATATCTCCTGCCCATATTTCACATACATTCAGCATAGCTACGCATACCCACCCATGACACAGGAACCTCAGACATTAGACAGATGGAGGGTGACACAGATGATCAGGGTAGTGTGGTTACTCCAGTTGCAGAACTGGTTGATTCTCCTCATAGCCATCGTGAGGGTGAGGTGCCACACAGGTGGTTTATTAGTGGTGCTTGGAGGAAGCCTGCTGTACTCCCTGCTACTGATGTTGGTGTGTCACTAGATGCCACATGACGTATGTGTAGTACCATCATGGAGTCACAGGCACATTCCACAACGGCCTCAGAACAGGTAGTGTGAGTACTAAACATTTTGCATTCTGATTTGTGGGACTGGATGAACTGGACAGGATGAATCACACACTGGATTGGGGTCATGTGTAATGGAATGCCTGTCTGTGGAAGGTCAGCATCTGTGTCGATGGAGAGTAGCTACATCATCCAGTGTTATCCAACATGGCTGTGCAAGATCCCACTCTGATAGTGGCACTATTGTCACTAATCCCTCAGTG
The DNA here is from genome assembly GCF_019279795.1 of Protopterus annectens. Classification (NCBI taxonomy): domain Eukaryota; kingdom Metazoa; phylum Chordata; order Ceratodontiformes; family Protopteridae; genus Protopterus; species Protopterus annectens. Next base: position 759,326,243 of record NC_056744.1, read on the forward strand.
ATTGTGGTGTCCACACCCAGATGTGATAAGCCACAAGGTTGTGATTCTGGGCATAGTCATGATGACAGCTCATTCAGTAGACATCAGTTACAGACAAGTAGCACCACAAATTCTAGCCAAGGCCTTAGAACTAGCAGTGCATCTCCTAGCAGAGGTAGTTCTCATGATCGGGGAGTGATGACCCTGAACTGACTACTCTACCATACATTTCTCGTACCTGTCTGAGATAACAGGTCATAGTGCTAGCACAGTACTTGACTGTGTTCATATACACACACACACACACACACACACACACACACACACACACACACACACACACACACTCACTCAACAAATACTTGCCCATACTACCTCATACACACACACACACACACACACACACACACACACACACACACACACACACACACACACACACACACACACACACTACTTATCTAAGCAGTGCTGTTGACTGCTAGACATATCTAGTTACTGGAATTGCAAATTAGACACTCAAGAAATGCATTTTTGTTTTGCTTGCACACACTCACTTCTTTGGTGTCAAGTTTGCTTTCCTGTCTCCACCCAGCCCTGCCAACTGAAGAAGACTGCATCCTGTCCTTTGAACATTACTTTGTGACTTCAGGTTGCATATATATCTGATACACAGAGAAGATAGCTAATGCTTGCTTATTCATAACCTTCCATAATTGAAACTGTATTGCAGAATAAATGCTTTCATTCATACTCAGTTGTGCATGAATGTTTCTGTAATTGTTGACTCTCACTGGATTTGTGTTACTGTTGTTACTTGTGCAGTCAGATGTTTTAAGTCTTGTTCACTGTTATACTTACTTAAATGATGCTGCCCTTGACCTGCTCACTGGTCTATATACAGTGGCCATCTGAAAGGCTTAATGTACAGTAGTGGGCAAAATCCATAGCTGTGTATTGCAAACATCAATCCTAAGGTATTACTGTGGCATCACTGTACACCTGAGATGTGTATCACCTTAGGGACATAAGAGAAATTGCAGGGCAGAGCAATCTTTTATATAACTGTATTGCTTCTTCTATAGATGTTCTAGACCTGCCTTGGTAATAAAGCAAATGTGAGAAGTCTCCTTGTGGGGGCGTCGCCTGTGTCTGATGCTAAAGGAAAACAACCATCACATGGTTAAGTAAAGGTTGTGCATTTTTCCAGACATTCATTTTAATATTTGCAAGTGCTAATGCTATTATTCTTTCTTTTTGGTGTTCAGTGGGTGTGTTATCCTTTGCCTCTTAGCCAGAGCCATAGCATGTTTTGCATGCCTATGTCTTCCAGTAGGACCTGTGGCTGGTGGTTCTCCCTCAGAGTCATCATCTAGATCTGTTAAAGCTGCTGGGAATTGCAGTCCTGCCACTAGTTGCCTTTGTTGAAGCTCCTCAGAATTATATTATGCAACATGGAACAGGCTGTAAGCATTTCAGCAGAGGTGGCTGGGGCATACTGAGGTGTCTGGACACTGGAACCTAGATTTGAACAAGCCAAATACACATAGTATGATAATTCTAGTTTGAGCATGGGCATCATTGTATCCTTGCTCGGTCGGCTTGTGTGTTTTTTCATGGATGTCATGAGCCATGACTTCAGGGCATAACCAGCATCCCCTAGTAGATGCCCTTGTGGAATGTCACTGCTACCAAACCTTGTGTACAACTCATAGGTGTGCCATATGTGTGAGTCCTGAAATCTGCCTGGGTTACCTGCATGGATACTGTAGATGATCCCTTGGACATTACAGAAAACCTGCCAGTTTATAGAGTTGTATCCTTTTGTGTTGATGTACCACCTTTCCTGTTCACTGGGTTGGGCTTTTATTTCTATGTGTGTGCAGTCTATGGCCTTCAAAACTTCAGTGAAGTGTGCTATTGCATAAAAAGTTCTGTATAGTCTTGCTCTCTCCTGTGGGGTGCATGGGAAACATATATGATCCCTTACATGTTATAACATTGTATTTAGAAATTGATGTAATATTCTAGAAGCTGAGGCCTGTGACATCCATACTATATGTGCTGTGGGTCTCTGAAATGTACCTGTAGCTAATATATGTAATGCTACACATACCTTTGTTTCCCTTGGGATGGTTCCTCCATGATTTCCCTTAGGACTTAGGTGAGGGTGACAGATGTTGCTTATTTCTTCTAGGGTTCCCCTGTCCACCTGGTATTAATCTACAATTTCTGTGTCATGCAGTCCATGATTAGTAAAACAAGGTCTAAACACCCTCCTTCTTCTTGGGTGAGGTCTGGCAGTAGCAGCACAGCACGTTGAATTAAAACCTGTTTCACATACAGGTTAATGATGGCAGCAGCATCTGCTAACATCCTTTTTTTCTGAGTGCAATTGTGGTTGTAATCCAACAAGTTTTGGATTAAAGGGTAAATGGCTATACTGAGTGTACACCATTGCTTTAATAGTTTTCTGAATAGTTCTAACATGTCAGATTGGCTAATAAGCATGTAATATGGCTACTCATGCTGTCATTAGCATCCTCTGCCATTTACATTCATTTAATGAATATCAAATAGTGCATTCTCATGTTGCTGTTAATGAATCTGGCTTATAGTCTTTTTATACTATATAAACTGCATACTGCTTCCCCCCTAATTTGATATTAGCATCCAATACTGAAAATGCATTTGTATACTGCTTAATGACAATGTAAATTTCTAGTTTTTCAAGCATTTTATTCTCTGCTTGTTATATTAAATCACTTGAAACAGCTTATACTTCCTCCATGACTTTTCCCACCATCATCACTAACTAATAGGCCTGGAATTTCCTTGTTTTTTCCTGGTTTATCTTTCATACAAGAATGTCTCACTTATTGACCTTCACTGGACAGATACTACCAAATATCTAATAAATATAACAAATATAAGCGCTATGGAGGTCTTTTGACAGTTCCCAAAATACTTAGAATTCTTGGATGCAACCCATTTGGCCCTTGAATCTTTTAGTAAGAGTTAACAGTTTTCTATCTTCTTGCTTACTGTAATTCTTGGTATCTATCCATCCATTTTCCACACCACTTTGTCTTCCTAGGTAGTATCATTCCTTTTTTTCCATCAGAAAGGATGTACTTCTAGAAGTTCTTTGTGCTCCTTTTTTCAAACTGTTTAGAAATCTGTTGTCCTGTTCCTGACTGCTACTGGCAGCTCTTTTTTTTTCACGTATGCATTTATTTCTCTAGCTCCGTTTTGTATTTCAGCACAATTCTAAGTATTTACTTTCTTCTAACTCTAATTACAGTTCTTCGTCTTAGTCTAGCTTTGTCTTAAGTTCTAAAAGCTTATTGTATATTCTTAAGCAGCTTCACTGGCAGTTTATTGTATTTTTTCAGTACTATAATTGTGCTCTAAAGAACTCCATCTTGTATCCGCTCCTACAAATTGAATGAATAATGTAAGAATGCTGAGTCCATGAATCCCTGAGATGCAAAATCACCAACATAAATGAACCAGCAGTAAAGTTGGCTAAAAAGATGCACACCAACAACCAAGTTGGCTTAAAAAAATCTTCATTTAATACTTCTTGTTAAGCGCTTTCACTCACAAGGAAGCGGGCTTTATTAGAATAACTCAGTACAGATCTATTGCAGTTTAAATACTGCTTTTGGCGCCAAATCAAGATATTTTAAAGTGACATGTGCACCAACCATGAGCACCTACCAAGGGGAGAAAACGCTGAGAGAAGAAAAGGAGCTACTTTTGTGATTTTAAGTATTTTCTTCTGATTTTTTGTTAAGTTTTACTGCTTTGCCGCCTACTTTTTGGCATTTTCCGGCTTGCTAAAGTTTATATCTGTAACAGTAACAGTACTTGGAACACATCTAGAGCCTGTTTACTGCATTTCCTGTGTTGCACTTAATTTAAAATCGTTTTTTTCTCTAAAAACTGCATTTTACCTTATTTTGGCCTAGCACTCAAGTGTGGGGTCATTTATTGCACTTGTGATTATTTTGCTGCTTGTGTATCTCTGCTACCTTTAGACTATAACAAAAAGAAAAAAAACAAAAATATCTTGCTTGTTTCCCACTTTCTGAAAGTTAAGAAAGTACAGTTACAGATTTGCTGTTCTGAACTGTTTGGAAGTTTCTAGAAGGCTAGTGCTTGCTTGGGCTAAAGGGAAGTCTCTGTGTTCACCAGTGGGAGTGGTTAACACTGAACAGCCTGCCTGTCCCTGGAGTAGTGGTTACTACCTAGAAGCTGTAGTTTTATTGGCCATTTTGGGTCAATTCTAAACTCCTTGATCTCTCTCTCTTAAAACCCTGCAACTGTCTTTTTGCACGGTTTTGAGCACTGAGCAGCGTCGGGCAGCGCCGCCTAAACAGGTTTAAACAATTCCAGGTTCCACAAAGTCTGCTCTTCACTTTTTCCCTTAGAACTGTTCAAACTTTCAAAGTAATCACTCTATTTTCTTTCTAAAGCCCTGCACTTGCTCAGCAATTATAAGGAAACACTAACTAACTAAAGCACTACACCCTCCTTGACTTCTCATAAATATTCGACTCCCGATTGGTCCTTCCTGATCAAGTGAAAAATCACTTCCCTTCCCTAATCTGATCAGTAAAAACAACAGTTCCCTATACTAATCTGGTATGTCCAAGGGTCAGTTTCAAGGTTACTCTCCAGTCCAGCTGGTGAATCTGGGAATTTTGAGGCAATGTTACAATTGCCTTATGTACACATACAACCCTCTCCTCCTTCCAATAAACTCCAATACATGTGAGAGATGTAGTTACACAGCCAAACTGGAGGCATAGCTCTCTCAACCCAAGACTGGCACAGTCAGTCAGGAGGAAAAGGTAACCACCCACACCACAAATCCAGTCTCACACAGACCTATTGCATCTGCATACCCAACACATAAACACACAAAAACATACTCGGAGGCTCTAAATAAAAATCTGCCTAAACAGCAAAGACCTCCTAAGCAGATATCCAGGCAACAGCCACCCCTTAACAATACCCACAAATCACATATCTCACAAAATCAGTATGCCTCACAGTCATAGCCCTTAAGGCCAAACAACACACCAAATACACTTGTTATAGGGGACTCTATTGTCCGGCACACTGACGTCCCGCTCACCAGACTGAACAAGGAGAAGGTCACTGTAAGCTGCCTGTCGGGTGCCAGGATCCGCCACATAATGCAAGCACTCAGGTCACTCCAAAGCAAGTACAAGTATGACTACATCATTGTCCATGCTGGTGTGAATGACCTGAGATGTACCTCCCTGGACTACATAAAAAGAGACATAGAGGAGCTCTCTGACCATGTAGCCCAGGCTGGTATGACCGTGACCTTGAGTAGCATCTTGCCCTCACCAAGAATGATGCCACAGTATAAAGACAAAATGATCAGTTTCAACAATTGGCTAAAGTATTGGTGTCATTCAAAGGGGATCCAGTGTCAGTCAGCCTGGGATGACATGCTCATCAAGCCACGTTGCTTCGCTAGGGATGGCTTGCACCTGTCACCCTTAGGCTTTCGTATACTGGCCAAGGCTCTTGCCACCCCCATAGTGCCTTTTTTAGGCAAGGCTCAAAGGACAAATCCACCTCCATAGACAACCCAAAGATAAAAAAACTAAAGGTAATGCTACTTAATGCCAGAAGTCTAAACCTCAAGATGCACGCACTCGAGACTGTCCTCAGTATGGAGAAAATCGATGTCTGTGCAGTAACAGAAACCTGGTTCAAGGCTCCTGAGAGCACCCCAGCACTACCAGGTTATAACTCATACCAAGCGTTTCAGCCCCAAAACTCGGACCGAAGCACAACAGGAGGGGGGAGCATCTATATTCATCAAAGATACCTACACCTCCAGGGAAGTGGCACTGCACGAAGCATCGGAAACCATCCATGTGCAACTAACAGCGGGCAAAACTGCCTTTCAGTTTGTAGCCTGCTACAGAAAACCCTCCCTATTACAGGAACCCCACTTGGCATTCCTGAGAACACTGAAGAATATGAAGGTCTCTCCAACACTATGTTATTGGGTGACTTCAACTACCCAAACATTGACTGGGAAAACTACTCAAGCCCAAACACCCTCGCCCAACGGTTCCTTGAATTTATAAACTCAAAAGCAATGGAACAACTGGTCACCACTCCCACAAGAGGGAACAACATATTGGACCTGGTCATCACCAACATGGGGACTCTATGTTCCACACCAGAGGTAAACCCATCATTGGTAAGATCAGACCATAAACACATTTCACTGGACATCCATATCCCGTCCCCACCCCCAGCCAAGGAAATCACTGTAAAGAATTTCTCAAAAGCCAACTTTGCACTTCTCAAGACTGAGGTGCAATCCTTCAAAGCCCCTGGGCCAGAGGATAATACAGCCCAATCCGCAGAATCCTTTACAAATGCATTTTATGAGCACCTGCAAGAATGCATGGATCGTGCTATTCCAAATAAAACCAAGACTCACTCCTCCAAAAACAGGAGACCGGTCTGGTGGACCCCGGCCATAAATAAGCTATACAACAGAAAGAGGAAGCTACTACATGACAGAGCAAAATCCCAAAAAGGGAAGGCATCTCTGATCAGTATTAGCAAGAAACTTTGATCCCTCATAAAATCATCCAAGGCCAGTTTCGAAAGAAAAATTGCCCTAGTAACTAAAGATAATCACAAGGCCTTCTTTGGTTATGTCAGGAACATGGGCGGAAACTCCCAGATATGCTCTGAATTGTTGCATAATGGTACAAAATATACCGAACCTACAGACATAGCCAACATCCTGGCAGACAGATTCAGTGCAAACTTCTCCCCCCCTTCCCCCACAAAGGAGCAAACGCCTATCCCAACTGAATGTAACCTCTCTGACATCACAGATGCACAGGTGAAAGCTGCCCTCTCCAAAGCAAAACACACAGCATCTATGGGACCAGACGGTGTCCCAGGCTGTGTCTTACATGAGCTCCAAGAAGAACTGAACCCTCACATTAAGTCACTGTTCATACTTAGCCTTACTACAGGATATGTACCCAAAGAATGGCGTACAGCTACAGTGGTCCCACTCCACAAAAGTGGTGCCACAACGGACCCCGGAAACTATCGCCCCATAAGCCTGACTAGTCTGGTCTGTAAAGCTATGGAGAGAATTATCATGGACATCATAAACAAAGACATTGGGAGCCTCCAGACACTGGACCCTACCCAATTCGGCTTTGTTAAGGGCAGATCTTGCCTCTTAAACCTAGTTGATTTCTTTGAAACAGTTACCAAAGCCATAGATGAGGGCAAGGTAGTCCACACAGCCTACCTGGACCTCGCAAAAGCCTTCGACACAATACCCCACTCGGGCATCATAAATAAACTTAATAGCTTAAATATCAACCCCTATATCACAAGATGGGTTGCAAACTGGCTCAGAGATACAACCCACATGGTCAGAATCGCAGGTGCCATGTCCGAATCCAAACCAGTTACAAGTGGCATCCCACAGGGCTCAGTTCTGGGACCTCTCTTGTTTGGTATATACTTCTCTGAGGTTCAGCCTAACACGGGGGGATTATGGCTGACAAAGTTCGCAGATGACTGCAAACTGGAGGCCATAATCGAATCACCAGCCGACACAAGCATCCTCCAAAAGGGTCTCACAGAGATGGATGCTTGGTGCCAGAGCCACGGCCTCAAGCTAAATGCTGAAAAGTGCATAGTCATCCCCTTTGGGAAAAACAAGGTGCCCACAAATTACCACATAGGTGATAATCCATTATGTATGGAAGAAGTAATTAGAGATTTGGGTACCAACATAGATAGTAATCTCTCCTTTGATACTCACATTGCCAAAGTGGTTAGAAAGATCTTCTATATAGCCCACCTTATCACGAAAGGGTTCGCATCTAGATCAAGAGAGGTCATTGTGCCCCTCTACCCATCACTCATCAGGCCCATAATTTAATACAATGCCCCTTTTGGGATGTACCTTACCCGACACCTGCAGCAACTGGAGAGACCCCAAAAGTATCTCACCAAGTGGATCATGGGCTACAAACAGATGTCCTATGCAGCTCAACTAAAGAAACTCCAGCTCTACTCAGTTGCTTACCGCCTACTCAGAGGCGATCTATGCCTGACGTACAAAGCCATGTCAAACCCAGAATTAAAGGACATGCTCCACCTCAAAAAATCCAAGTCCCTTAGAGCTACACGCTCCAGGGACCTAAACCTCAGCACAAAAATAAATAGGACATGCTGGAGGGACAGATTAATTTCCCAGAGGCTCCCCTCACTCTGGAATAGAATCCCAATTCATGTTAGACATAGCCCCTCGCTGACCCTCTTCAAGCGAAATTTGGATGCGTGGATGGGAAATTGCAAATTCACCCCTGGGATCTCTCCTTTGTCCCTGCTAGACAGAGGCACAGTAAACTAATCTTAAAAGGGTACCTTCTGTGACCTACTTTACAGAGGAACAGTAGGCTAATCTAATAGGGAGGCAGATGCCAAATACACTCTGGCTAGGCTTATAAATGCCCAAGGGCAGATAGCCTAGTATCTACCTATGAACCTATACATAAAGTTCATTCAAACAGTTCATTCAAAAAAATTGTTTCAAATACATATGTACAACTTATTATTCCAAATATACATCCACTCTAAACATTAAAATGTATTCAAACACATTTAAAAGTAATAAAAAATAATTACTTCAAATGTTGCCTAAATCTACTCTCAAATAACTACTAACTATTATGCTGTGTTGAACCCAGATCTTCATTCAGATTCACCGTATGCACAAAACTACTTCACTCACAAATAATATTCAAAATTAATATTCAAAATTGAGAATAAAAATAAAAAATATAATTAGATAAAAATCTTACTGAAATGAATTTTCGTATATATGACTATGCGACAGGAATATCTATACAATAACAACTGTCCTTAAAACATCTTTTTGTGTGTCATTGGCAATGTTGTGTCAGTATTTGATAATTAATATACATGACTTATTAATAGTTAGTAGAGGTTTAATAGATATATAATCATTAAGCCGAGGTGGGGTCGCGGCATCAGTAAATAATTGCCACCAAAATTCTTTGTAACCCAAGGTGGCCTTAATGTTGCCCCCTCTAGGGTCTGAAACGATGTTTTCCAAAATGGCAAATTTAAAACTGAGCCCGACCCCACACTTCTCTATATATCTTTAAACAATTCAATGATGAAATCCATTTCTTCTACCATCTCTGTATATTCTGATGTCATGCCATATAAGAAAGACCGACCGTGAAGTCCAGCCAAAACTTTCCTTTCCTGACTCAAAACTATTGTTAATGTTCAGGAAGCCTCCATATAGACACCAGAATACACAATCCTCCATCTGTTGCAGCCACCATGCATACATGGTACAAAACAATCACAATGACTTCCTCAGAGCCCGCGAAGACCATTTAGAGCTTCACTGAGGAAAATACATTAAACAGAGCATGGCAGATTGACACACTAGAAAATCCTGAGCCCAAGTGAAAGCCACAAAACTACCCACAGTAATGGGCTGTGCACATAGGTTCATAGGTTCATAGGTTCATACTAGGCTATCTGCCCGAGGGCATTTATAAGCCTAGCCCATTGTTTTGTGGCTTACGCCACCCCTTTAGTATGGGGAACTATACCCATTATTTTGCTGTGCCTCTGTCGAGCAGTGACACTGAGGTAATTCCTGGGGTATATCTGCGATCTCCCATCCATTGGTCAAGATTTCTCTTGAACAAGGCCAGCGAGGTGCTCTGCCTCACATGTACCGGGATTTTGTTCCACAGCATAGGGAGTCTTTGGGTGATGAATCTATCCCTCCAGCACGTCCTATTAATAGCCGTGTCGAGGTTTAAGTCTCCCGCCCTTGTGGCTCTGATGGATCTAGATTTTTTGAGGTGAAGCATATTCATCAAATCTGGGTTTGACATGGCCTTGTATGTTAGGCAAAGGTCACCTCTGAGCAAGCGGTAAGCGACTGAATAGAGCTGGAGTTCTTTCAGTCGGGCAGCATAGGACAGATTTTTGAGACCCTTTATTCTTTTGGTGAGGAACTTTTGTGGCCTCTCCAGCTGCTGCAAGTGTCGGGTCAGATACATTCCGAATGGGGCATTGTACTCAATCACTGGTCTGATGAGTGATGAGTAAAGGGAGACTATGACCTCCCTTGATCTAGATGAGAATCCCTTCATGATAAGGTGGGCAATGTAGAAGGACTTCCTAACTACTTTAGCTACATGGGTGTCGAATGACAGACTACTATCAACCTGGGTCCCCAGGTCCCTGATAACTTCTTCTGTGCTCAGTGGATTGCCACCTATTTGGTAGCTAGGGGTAACCTTGTTTTTCCCAAAGGGTATGACTATGCATTTTTTGGCATTTAACTTTAGGCCGTGGCTCTGGCACCAGTTATCCGTTTCTGTGAGACCCTTCTGAAGGATATCTGTGTCAGATGTGTTTTCTACTATGGCCCAGTTTGCAGTCATCTGCAAACTTTGTCAGCCATAACCCTCCTGTGTTTGCTTGTACTTCGGAAAAGTAGATGCCAAACAAGAGTGGGCCCAGGACTGAGCCCTGTGGGACACCACTTGTGACAGGCTTTGAGTCTGACATGGCGCCAGCAACTCTGACCCTGTGGGTTCTGTCACTCAGCCAGTTTGCAACCCATCTTGTGATGTATGGGTTAACATTTAAGCTGATGAGTTTTTCAATGATACCCGAGTGGGGTATTGTATCGAAGGCCTTAGCCAGATCGAGGTAGGCTGTATGGACTGCCTTTCCTCATCAATGGCTTTGGTGACTGTTTCAAAAAGTCAACCAAGTTTAAAAGGCATGATCTGCCTTTGACAAAGCCAAACTGGGTTGGATCCAAAGTCTGCAAATTCCCTATGTCTTTATTTATGAGGTCCATTATGATCCTCTCCATGGCTTTGCAGATAAGGCTTGTCAAGCTAATGGGGCGGTAATTTCCAGGGTCTGTGGAGGCACCGCCTTTGTGAAGTGGGACCACAGTTGCAGTGCGCCACTCCCTGGGTATGTATCCAGAGGTAAGACTTTGATTAAACAGCTGTCCTAGCTGTGGGTTTAATTCCTCATTGAGTTCGTGGAGCACACAGCCGGGGACACCATCGGGTCCCATGGATGCTGTGTTTTTTGCTTTGGAGAGAGCAGTTCTCACTTGGGCGCTGGAGATGTTTGGGGGGCTGCACTCATTTGGTATAGATATCTCTCCTTTGGGGAGGGGAGAAGTTTGCACTGAACCTGTCAGCCAGTATGTTGGCAATGTCTGTAGGATCAGTAATCTTCACATCATTTTGAACTAGTTCTGAGCATATCTGGGAGTTTCCTCCTAGGTTTCTAACATAGCTAAAGAAGGCCTTATGATTGTCTTTTGAGTCTTTAGCTATTTTTCTCTCGAAATTTGCTTTGGATGATTTTATGAGAGCTCTTAGTTTTTTACTTATAGTGATCAAGGGTGTCTTACCTTTTAAGGATTTTGCTCTATCTTGTAGTAGCTTCCTCCTTTTGTTGTAGAATTTGTTTATGGCTGGGGTCCACCAGACTGGACGCTTGCCTTTGGTACAAAGAGTCTTTGTTTTGCTTGGGATTGCCTTATCCATGCAGTCCTGCAGGTGCTGGTAGAAGGCATTTGTAAGTGATTCAGCGGCTTGAGTATTGTTTTCCCGGCTCGGGGCCTGAAAGGAGACCACACTAGTCTTTAGAAGTGTGAAGTCGGCTTTTGAGAAGTTCTTTACTGTGGTCTTTTTATTTCAGGTGGGGTGGGATGAGGACCTCCAGCGAGATTAGTTTGTGATCTGATCTCACCAGTGAGGGGTATACTTCGGTGTTGAACATTGTGCTCCCATGTTCGTGATGATGAGATCAAGTATGTTATCTCCTCTTGTGGGGATGGTGACTAGTTGTTCCATGGCATTTGAGTTTATGAATTCCAGGAACTTTTGGGCTAGGGTGTTTGTGCTTGAGTAGTGTTCCCAGTCTATATTAGGGTAATTGAAGTCACCTAGTATGATGGTGTTTGGTGATACATTTATCCCTCTAGTGTTTTCAGGAAGGCCATGTGAGTTTCCTGAGTTTGTGAGGGTGGCCTGTAACATGCTACAATTTGCAGAGCAGTCTTGCCTATGGTTAATTGCACCTGGATGGTCTCCGATGCATCGTGCGTTGCCACCAGTCTTGAGGTGTGGGTGTCCTTGATGAATATGGATACCCCTCCTTTCTTGGTATTGTCCGGATTTTGGGGCCGAACGCATGATATGAGGTAAAACCTGATAGCTGGGGTGCTCTCAGGAGCCTTGAACCAGGTTTCTGTCACAGCACAGACATCGATGTTCTCCATACTGAGAAGGGCCTCGAGTGCGTGCATTTTGAGATTTAGACTTCTGGCATTGAGCAGCATTACCCTTAGTTTTTTCCTTTTGTGTTCTAGGGTGGTAGGTTTAGAATTTGAGCCTTGCCTAAAAAGGCACTATGGGGTGGCAAGAGCCTTTGCCAATATCCGAATCCCAGGGTGACAGGTGCAAGCCGTCCCTTGCAAAGCAGCGTGGCTTGTCCAGCATGTCATCCCAGGCAGACAGATACTGGATCCCCTCTGAATGACACCAGTGTTTAAGCCAATTGTTAAAGCTGATCATCTTATCTCTGTATTGTGGCATCATTCTTGGTGAAGGTAGGATACTGCTCAAGGTCAGGGTCATACCTGCCTGGGCTACATAATCAGAGAGCTCCTCAATGTCTCTTTTCATGTAGTCCAAGGAGGTACGTCTCAGGTCGTTTACACCAGCGTGGACAATGACTGAGTCATATTTGTACCTGCTGTTGAGAGACCTGAGTGCTTGCGTTATGTGGCGGATTCTAGCGCCCGACAGGCAGCTTACTGTGACCTTCTCCTTACTCAGTCTGGTGAGCGGGACATCAGTGTGTCTGACTATGGAGTCACCAATGACTAGTGTGTCTGGCATTGTGTTTGGCCTTAAGGGCTGTGACTGTTTGACACTCTGACTGTGAGGTCTATGTGTTGCGGGTGTTGTGTTCTGAGGTGGTGATTGTTTGGGTGTCTGCTTTGGTGGCCTCTGCTGTTTTGGTAGATTTTTGATCAGAGCCTCCGAGTATGTCTTTGTGTGTTTATGTGTATGATTTGAGGTTGTAATGGTACTATGTGAGACTGGGTCTATAGTGTGTGTGGTAACCTTCTCCTCCTGACTGGTCTTGCCAGTCCTATGTTGAGAGAGCTCAGCCTCCAGTTTGGCCGTATAGTTGCATCTCTCGCATGTATTTGTGTTTTGTGGGAGGAGGAAAGGGTTGTCTGTGTACATGAGGCAATTGAAACATTGCCTCAATATTCCCAGGTTCACCAGCTGAGCAGGAGAGGACACTAGCAACTGATCCCTCGACATGCTAGAAGGGTAGACGAAAACTTTAAAAAGATTCGGGGACGTGGGTGACCGAGAAATGGGGGTTGCCTTTTGGGGTACTATCTATGACAAGAGTGCCGTATCAAGGTAATAAGTACTGTAGGAGCAAGTGCTAGGTTTAATAGATAGAGAATAGTCTACTTGGAGTCAAGTAGAGTTGATCTTTTAGTTATAGGATACGCTGATTTGATCAGTAGTATAGTTCGAGGAAGGTAGTTTTAAGGGAAAATTTGAAGAGTGGACTTTAGGTAGCCCGAATAGTTTAAACCTGCTTAACCGGCACTGCCCTAGTGTGCAACAGTGGCAGCTCATGCTAAATCGCTTAAATCAAGGCTTAACGCTTAGCACGCTTTTATACCAGGGGCTGGAAAAAGCTAGAAACTGGCCCAAAATGACCAATAAACTACTAGTTACTGGCTGAAACCTCACAAAACTGGACAAAGGCAGCTCAATGCTTCCCACTCCCACTGGTAAGCAAGGTAGCTTCCCTTCCCCAAATAAGGCAAGGAAACAGTACACAGGAACTACAACCAAAGCCCAGGAATCAGCAACTCTGAAACTGGACTAAACTAGTAAAGCAGGAAAGCAAGGTAGCTTCCTTCCCCAAATAAGGCAAGGAAACAGTACACAGGAACTACAACCAAAGCCCAGGAATCAGCAACTCTGAAACTGGACTAAACTAGTAAAGCAGGAAAAACAAGAGATATTTTTTTCTTTTTTTTCTTTTTTTTCACAAAACAGGCAGAAACAGGTACAGAAAACACTTATAAATGCTATGAATCAGCTACTACAGCTTACACAGAAGAATTTGCTACAAATACAGTCAAATAGTAACAAACAAGGATTCCAAGTGCAATATTAAGTTAAATGCAGTAAAAACAGCTTCAATGTAACAGAAAGGCAGGCGAAATACAGTTGCTAGGTATTCAGATGTGGAAAGCAACAAAAAATATACTTAGTATCAAGAAAAGTCGCTTATTCAGCTCTCTGCAGCCTGGATTACTCTGCTGGCCCACGTGGAGTCTGTGCTGAGTAGGTACAAGCAAATAAATAACAAGTAACAGGAGATTAATCAGATTGCTAATGTAAAGCTTTCATTATTATTATCATTTTTTTTTTTTTTGGGAAACCCCAAGTAGACCAAGCATGCTTGCTGCCCCCACTGACACAAGCCCTTCAAGCCCCCAAAAGCAATCAGTGCATGGGAAGAAGGGCCAGTACTGATGATAACTAACAGGATGGCTACTGGGAAACACAGGAAAACCACCCTCCTCCTCCTGACATTTGACCATAAGTATACCTTTCCCCATCCCCAACAAACGCACAAAAAAAAAAAAAAAAACATTATATATATATATATACATATATTTGAGTACTACCAGCCCCTGTCATTGAACATCACTCACCCCTTCCACACCCAACCATTCCAAAGCCTACTTGACTACCAATACCTGTAGGTCATCATTGACGAAAACCTGCTGTAGCAAGTTCACGCCAAAATGTGATTGCTTAACCCAACTACACTAGACAAAACCTCTTAAGCCTCTCCCCATCATTATCTCATTTCCTACCAACCATCCCTGCCTCCATTTAACCCTTTCACCTCCCCAATCCACTTAACTCCCCTTAATATTAACCTAACCCGCCATGAAGATATCCTGGGACAACTTAGTTTGTTGTCAAGCTTCATTTATTCCTAAATAACCTTCAGTTTTGCACATCCATACCCTTGTATTCATTTCACTTGCCCATGCTTTGTAATGCTTGTGATACCCACCATTTTCACGTCACTGCTTGTAATTCAGTTTAAACATTTTCTTTGCCATACTGCTTGTATTACAAAATAAGATTTCCCAGCCATAGTTTCAGTCATTTCTTTCTTTGTTGTCTATTTTTTAACTAGACTCTTTTGCTGCTGAATCTGAATACCTTTCTCTTCACAATCTTTTTAGTTTAAAGCCACGACCATGGAGTGAAACCCCCTCCACATATAGTTAAGTAATGGCAATTCATCAAGGCTGAAAACCCATACTGTTCAAACCAAAGAGGCACCTTGGTGACACCAGAAATGAACCAGACTTTAATGTGACAAAACACAAACCTAGACTTAGCTATACAAGACTGTAGGGCAATCATTTTATTCTCCCTCCATTATGTTTACACAGACTTGCTATTGAAGTAAGCAGGACACTGTCAGCTTCAACACTCTTATTTTAGTATTTAATTAACCAAATTCTACCCAAAGAATTATTGTTTCCAGCTATCTCAAAACTCACCTGCATCACTATCAGACAGCAGTGAAATTTTGCTTTTCTAACTCTAAAGTAGCAGTTTCTATTAATTTTGCCCAAGACACCACAACATTTATAAAACCATTTAAACTGCTTCATTAACCCAACCAAATAAGGGTTTATGTTGACCATACAAGCATATCAAGTGTGAACTAACAATTTTTACAAAAGCTAACTCCTAGGCCTCTGGCTGGGATTCAGCAACAGCCCCAAATTGGGATTGTGTGCATTGCACAGGGGTGACTTATTGGCATGTTGGGACATCACATCTGTGTTGTTTGACTTCCCTGTTCAGTGCCATACAAGGAATCTGACCAGCATTCCCCTGCTTTTCAATAATTTTAAATGCAAATATGTGTGCTCACATACTTTTTGCAAAGATCACAGCGGTGCAGTCCTGTGCTAGTAGCCATGCACAATTTTATGAATAGTCTCAGCTAAATGCAATGGTGAACATTTAAAATTACTAGAATTTACCAGTTTTATTTCTGTACATCACTGATGTATCTTGTGCTACTGAGGCTTTTTAAAATTACCCTGACCATATGGAGACTGTAACTGAGGCCTTATTTACCTGACTAATGATAACAGGTCTGCTTACTTGCACAGTCCTTTGGTCTTCCTCTCTGTAAGTGCATTTTCAGTGATTATTTCAGAATCTGTCTAGCAAATTCCACGTCAGGTTGCTTGTACTTACAAAGTCTGTAAGCCATGTCTGAATGTATCCACCAGTGAATATCTGACATTGCCACCTGGCAGATTCATTGTTCCTTAGCTGTCCTGATAATTACATATGCTTTTTGTTTTTACATTTTCATTTTCTGTATTACCATTCTCTCATTCTCAATCATGTAATCTTTAGCAGAAAAGAAACGGCATACCTGCAACATGTATGCAGAATGCTTGTAAAACTACATAAGGAGAATTGCTAACAACCCTACCTCCGTATGCATCGACAAAAAATTTGCGTTTAAAAATCAATTAAATATATTTGTAAAAGATACTGTAATGATAATTAGATTTCCTATTTATGCTTGTGTTACATTTCTTTTCTGATCCTGAGATATTATTGCCTCCTGCATTCTTTGGAGCATAGAAGCACATTAGTAAAATTAGAACGTCTCATTTCTACCTAAAATTACAAAAGCGTTAAACATTCCATTCATTATGTGTTCAGATAAGAATGATATGTAAACAGCTATCTGACTGAAACACAGTCACAAAACAAATGCAAATAACTCTGCAGTATATATAATGTTGTCAACATTTGTACAAAATGAGAAATTAGAAATTTATATAATCAGTTTCTTTTCCTTTGCCCTTATTAAGTAGATATCAGACAGAAGTTGCAAAACTTGGCATATCTGAGTGTACATATGCACAGGTGTGTTTATTTTTGTAAATGTATATGTTTACAAACATACATGCGCGCACACACACACGCACACACACACACACACACACACACACACACACACACACACACACACACCCACGCATGCACTCACCCACTCACCCACCCAAACTCACACACACTCACCCACCCACACTCACACACACACACACACACACACACACACACACACACACACACACACACACACACACACACGCATGCATGCACACACACACACACACACACACACACACACACACACACACACACACACACACACACACACACACACACACACACACACACACATACACACACATATGGACATACTTTAAATGCATATGAGTCTATCAAAACAACATTACTACATGAATCACTAAAAATATTCATGTCAAGTATGAGAAATATTCAAGATAACATCATTCCAGTAATAAATAGTAATATGAATCATATGACAGTGAGACAAGCATTAATGTAGAAAGGACTCGCATCCCTCCTCCTGGATAAGAAATGTGATTGAAACATTTTTTTATGAAATAGTAAAACTTAAATGTATGTTATATCAAATAATATTATTGCTTACAAATAGGTAAACATTTAAACATAAAAATACATTATGTTAATTTTTAGTTACAGTATTTGGTATTTTTTTTTTTCAAGTCTAATAGTTGCTTAATTACAGCAAAACAAGATTGAAACGTAGGTTTGTTTCTTTTTATTAGCAAGCATCATGAGTGCAGATACATAGAGAAAAGGCAAACACGGTGATGGAAAATATTTAGCCAATCATCTTGCAGCAGGTGGAGCTACACACTACTGTGTGAATGTACACAGTTATGAAATTGTGGTACTGAATGAAGATTTTTTTTTAAGATACAAAGCAGCCATTCTTTAAGCTTTAACAGTTTTCTGCCAGGATCTCCAAGCATCACTTGGCCATTGCGGAACATTAAAGCTACTAAGAGTCTCTTCTGTTAATAGTTTAATACAGCAAATCTGTGGAAAGGATTGATCAGGAATTCCTATGAATATTTCATGAGGGAGGTACATTCAGCTGAATGAATTCAATGAGTGTCAGTGTGTAGTTTGCAGACATACCATATCCACAAGGAGGCTACAGAAACAGAAGGCACATAGGCACATTTTTAGAGGCATCGCTGTGAAGTAAGAGCTGTTACTAACTACATCTGCTCATCTCTGTCTCTGGCATTACTGCTGCAGCAGAATTTATCATTTTTAGCTGCTGATAAGTGCTTATTTTTATCTGATCTTCCCGCTGTGACTAGCAGAATTATCATCAACAGAACTACCTGAGTGATATGACTGTAGATTCGTGTGTTGTGAGACATAGGATACCACCAGCAATATGACAACAAATGATTCTTCTTCTTCCAGGGAGCTTACAGCACCAGATGCAGATATTTATATTCGGACTTTTAAGGAACATATGCATTTAGAACTAGAACCTCCCCGGCTGACTGGATTGACCGGAAAGCGGTCAACATCTCCAAAAATCTCACCACGTAGCTCTCCAAGGAACTCACCTCGCCTTTTCAGAAAGTTATTGGTGAATAAAAGCATTCGACAACGCCGTCGATTTACTGTGGCCCATACATGGTAAGACCATAAATCTGTATACACTAATGATTAGTCCCTGAGCAACAAATGCTGTACCAATAAAGGCATGCACGTGTGCTGAATTGAAAAAATGTAACTGCTGTTTTCTGCTCCAATAAACATGAGAGCATTATTATTTTGATTGAAAACATAACTTTCTGTTGAAACAGGAGTTCTAGATGCACTGTAACTTATCCATGCTGTATTTTACTTTTGAAACGGTAGTTTACATACTTGGAGTGAAAGAAGAACATGGCAGAGATCAAGGCTGAGTTTGCCATTTTACCTTTGTCAAACATGACATATTCTGCCAAGGATACAAACAAGTCTTAGAACTGCTTTATATACCACAACATGTATTGTTTCTGCATTTCCATCCAGAAGGATAATTAACATTCTTTCTTGTACCTATTCATTTATTTCTAAATGAAATGGTGATACTGTTATGTTGGCCCTTGAATGCCCTTGGCTATAGATAGGCGTTGCATTATCACCCATTTAGCTATAAAATTGAAACAGAAAAGATACTTTAGTGTAAAAGCAATTATTAAACATAGATGGCTATTTGAAGCACATATTAAATGCATTATTTTCATGGCTTAAGGAAGGCATATTTTTAAAATTAAAGACAGTTGAATTTCAATATCACTGAATGCACTAATTAGACAGAGAGAATGTTCACAGAAGTAAATATCTGCTGCTGGAAAGCAAAACTATCACATAGCATTTATACTTTGAGCAACATTTTTAATAACTTAAATATCAAGCAGAATAAATGCTGACAATTGGCAATGCTATTTATAATGGGTTATTGCTATTTTGGAGGTAGACATTACGTGGTTAACAGGAATATGATAAAATGTTTTGTCCTGCTGGATTTTTCAAAAACTGTTGCATGAAATACAGCTGAAGGAATGACTATGCCCTTCTAGGTTAATGTGTTTGGCTATTACATGTTATGTTAATGGGTGTTACAATGCAGTGCAGTTCAGATAAGATGATATTCTCTGTTCATAACATTATGTCAGATCAAAATGCATTTATATATTATAAGGTCAATGAATTTTGGGATGCTTTATCTCCTCACAATCAATTTAGATTTTAACAGCAGAGTGTTATGGTGAATGCCACCTAGCTGGATGCAGTTCTGTATAAATTAATCTTTTTGCCTGTTTCTGCTACATTCTTGATTATCAGTAGAACGTTGTGCTACATTTTCCTTTCCCCTGGGCATTAATTAATGTGGCTATGTGCTAGGCTTTGTGCTGTGGATAGTACTGTTTTAAAATACGTCTTACTGCTCCCAGGATTATCCCTATCAGACTTTAACAGATTGTCTGAAGGCAGTTAAACTGTATGATGACATTTCAATGGTTTGAGTGTATTTTGTCTGTAATAAATGTAGCAACCTTCTGCAAAATGAAAAGAGAAATCAGTTCAGCATGTTGATCTACATAGAAGGCCCTTCATAGAGGCATACTAATAGGAGAAAAGTTATTTCAGCTGCCATAGTGACATTCTGTTATGCAGTGCTGATAAACTAATGGCAGTGAAGCTTAAGGAATGTAGCTGTCTTGTCATGGGATTTGAAGAGCTTTTCACTACTATATTTTAATGGAATGGAATGATTTTGCTGTTCTTTAAATTATGAGTTTTGGTCACAGGCGAGCTGTATTGAAATAACTTGTACTGATTATTGCTGGAAATGATTGTTATCTTGGTAATAATGTGGAATATACATTTGGCACAACAGCAAAATTAAAATAAAATACAAACAAACTGGATTCTCTTTCTTTAGTGAGAGTCATAGCAGTAAACTGGAGCATAACATATGGGTCAACTCACCAGAGAATATATAGTTATCTGGCTTTATTTATGTTTATGTAAGTATGTATGTGTGTATGTATGCATGCATGCATGCATGCATGCATGTATGTATGTATGTATGTATTTATTATAGCTAGATCTATTTCCTTTCACAAGCTAAAGCTGGCCCTCCACTTACATAAGAAGTGATGTCAGGTTATACTTGATTACCATATAGGTAGTAAAGGCATGCACCAAATCCATTCTTTTTTGCCACTTTGAAACCATCACTTTGATACTCAGATAACACTTTTTGTTTCATGAATAGTTTATCAGTCATTAAAGACCTATTTTATAGCTGTTTTGCTGCTGAACTCTGACTTAATTTACAGTTCTGCATCCACTCACCTTACTCCTTATCCACCTAAATCGGTCCATGCTGTAAACTAATTACTCCAAGGATTTCCATTTTACACTGCTTATTTTATGTTGATGGTATACACAGTTCTGAATATTGTGAACATTGTCATGAGTTTAGTACAGCAATAAGGAAACAAAAGGCAATAAAATCTTATTTGTTGGAAGAAAATTACATTCATTAGAAAAGTATTCTAAATTATATAACAAAAAGGAAACATAAATCGTGTAAAAATACTCTGAAATGGGCATCCATAAAATGAATGAAATATAAATAAGGGATATAAGTGGATAAGAAAGCTACTTATGAGAAAGATAAGAAAAATTGCCCTTGGCCTGTAATGGTGCTATGACATCAAAGGATCCCACTATTAGGGCAATGATAGCCAGTCAAAAAATGATTAGAAACATTTCATAAATGTCAGCTCGGCTTAGTGCTAAAAGTGTAGCTCATACTCTGAGACAGATCAATAATCTGGAAGCTCCATCAGCATTTTACATAAACAAAAACCTTATCAGAATCCAACAAGAGTCAAAATGAATAATTAGAGAACCAACCATATTTGTTTCCCACCAATGCAGCTACCAATTTCGCTTCTAGCTACATCATTACATGACACCCTTTGCTCCTCATAAAGTCATACTTTCAACAGCCACGTGATTGTACAGACATACTTTAAGCTAGTGCAGAAGGCATTACAGTCACAACCTTCACTATTCTATCACTAATTTTATCAGTGCTTCATTCGTTTAAATCAGATGATGTGGTATTTGTCAAGTGTTTCCCTTATCCTAGTGTAAATAAAAGGTAAAAGTGACCACCATCCACTAAAAAGGAAGATGAATTCTATAAGAGCTAGATTCCATTACAAGTAGCTTGAGATTCTGACAGCGATGTTATAAAGTCTAAATAGGTTAAACTTCAGAGAATATGTTTGGGGATATGTTAAATTTTGTGGGAGAGTTTTTCTAAAACTAGGAGTTTTTAATATTTAACCTCCATCAATAGGTATTGTTAGATTTGAAATCACAGGAAAGTAAACGGTCTAAACTGTGGTCTGTACTGTCACTGGTAAACAAAATGTATGGTATCTCACATGAAACCTTTAACCATGATGTTTTTCATTTCCAGATCTTAAAAAAGATGCTAGGTTACATAAAGATCTAAGCTGGAGTGCAGATTTTTATAATAATCCTAAAGGAAACCAAGCCTTAATATATTGTAACCCAAAGTTTATTTGAGAAGGACAATGGCTAATCTAGTGTTCCTCCTGAGAAAGAAAAGACTTTTGATCAGATTTCATCAGATATCCAAAAAAGTGTGTGTGTGTGTGTGTGTGTGTGTGTGTGTGTGTGTGTGTGTGTGTGTGTGTGTGTGTGTGTTTGTGTGTGTGTGTGTGTGGGGGGGTTACTATTTCAAATCAGGTATTAATTAAATGGAGTACATGGCACGCAATCAGAACTCTGTTTTGGATTAAATGCAAGAAAATATGTTGTGTCTATTTGAAGGGACATAAGGAAATAATGGAAGAACTAATATCTTCTGCTAATATGATGAGTGCATACATATTTAGATGTGTATATAATTCAGATTATACAGCTATCAGGGAAAAGGCTACAATTGTGTAATTATCTAGGAAATTCTAGAGGATGTCAATACCAAGTTGCTTGTTACAGGCTTATCTTTAAAAGATTTATTTTTATCTAATAGGCTAATGATCTGCCAATAAAAAAAGAAAACAGAAAAATTGTTCAACGGAGTTTCCATGCATGTGCTCAATAGCATGGCAGGTATTTTCATACTATCAAAAAAATAAAAAATAAATACAAATCAATATACTCCTTTCAGGTAGATTTATAAAAGGAGGAAGCTTCCCTTGTGAAATAGTTATTAGAACAACAGAGAAGATCTTCACTTACAGGCCCAACAATTTTCTCATCTGTTTGCTTTCCATTTCTTTCAGATGCAACTTCCAACATTGACACCAGTTTTGGAGGCCCATTAGATCACATGATGGATTGTTGTATACGTGTCTGCTGATTCAACTCAGATTCCTAAAACACAACTGCAGATATTAGACATTACTTAATAGCTGATGCTTCACTTATTAAACATGTTGGCCCATACTGGAAACTAAATCTAGACTTATCACTTCTCATCAGTTTTTAACAGTAAAGAAACTGATGATGGCGACTCTCAAGAGAATACTTCCCCCTGCTGTAACAAAACTACTTTATGACTGCCTTGGACATGGAAGATGCATGTCACAACTTATTAGTCAGTTAGCTTGCAGGATGGTTATGTTTTTTTTCAAACACCATTTTGCTTCATGTCTGCAACTGCAATTTTCAACTATCCCCAGAGCACATTGTTTCAAGGTGTCTAGCACCATTATTTGATTACATAATGATTGTGTCTGTAAAATAGTTTCCCTGCATAAATTCATACATTCATAGAATTCAAAATACAGAGTTAGTTCAATGGCCATTATCATCTTGTTATTACCTACCATCAGAGGGTACCTCCTGCGTTCACAAGGGTAAGATATTTCAGGTCCAGGAAGAATCTCTCAGCACCCACCCAGTCATCAAGGTTTGCCTTAAAGGAAGCAAGGGTATCACTTGTTTTTTTTTTTTTTTTTATGCAATGGTAGATTATTCCAGACTGAATCGGTGTCCTTGGCCTAACAGGTAGCACACTCACGATTTATGTTGGAGGATCAAAAGATCATGGGTTCTATTCCCACACTAGGTGCCTGGATTTACTTTCAAATATTAACATTTTATTTCAGCATAAGAGGGGTGCTGAACTATTGAGTCTGCTATCCTTTGTATGAGATATTAAAGTAGGGGCCCACAGTAGTGAGTTTATGGTATCTCAGGTGAATGTAAAAGATTCCACAATAATTATTAAGAGTAGTATGGCAATTACCCCTAAGTATATATGAATACAAACTTGGGTTTCTCCCCTGAAAACGTGACTACTGGCCTAGTGGGACTAAACCAGTCAACAAATTGTAACTATATAAGTAAATAAAGATGGGGGAAGCACTGAATAATAATGTTGTCACTCCAGTATGTGCTTTTATTGGTTGATTGAGATTCAAGCCTTTGGTTGAAGTGTCAGTGGAGACATTTGTTTTGTGGAGGTTTCGGAGATGAAGCAGGGTTGAGTCTTTAACAGCACAGACTGATAGATAGAAGCCATTGCACAGAAATCTGTAACAGACAATATATAGGGGCAGATCTTCATGCCTGTCGTGGCAGCTGAGTATATTTAGTCTGGTGATCTTTTTAGTTAGGAACCACTAGGGTTTTTTTAGCTGTGTGATGTGTTTTGGATACATTCATAATAATAATGGGCATTGTACTATACAAGTGGTCTGATCAGTCAGAGTATAGAATGATAACTTTTTTTTTTACCTGTGTGAGATAACTTTATATGTTCAGAATGTGAGACAGAAGGATTTCCAGGCTACTGCTGCTATGCAATGGCCAAAGGACAGACTTGTCTATGAAGGTGGTAGACCGCTGAGAAAAGTATCACTAGTGCAGGGTATTGCCTATACTGCAAGATGCATTTGAGATTCTGTTACCAAAATGACAATCCTACACTTATTTGTGTTTTATTAAAACACCTTCTTAATACATAACCGATCTGTTTGATTTAGTCCTTGCTGTAGTAACACAGTATCACATATTGAGTGCACAACAACAACAACACCCAGCTTTCAGTCATTGGCAGATTTACAGATGTCTCAATTAGTAGTCTGGAAATCCAAGAATTAGATGTGAACAGAAGGGGTCCCAGCACTGAACCCTGATGAAGGCTGCTAATCACTCATTTTGCTTTCGAAGGTAGCATCTGTTACTTTAACTATGTGAGTCCAATCTGTCATGCAGTTTGCATACCATATTAAAACATGAAGGAATACATTTAGACATTTAAGCTTATTTAAAATTCTAACATTAAGAACAAAGTCAAAGGCTATAGCCAAATTCAGGTACACTGTAAGAAATGCATGACTGCCATATACACCTTCAGTGACTTTCTCAAAAAAACTTTAGTAAATTAAGTAAATATGATCACCATTTGACAGTGTCTAAAGCAATAAGATTTTTTTATATTAGAGTATATGGAATAGAAATAATATGCACCATGACTTTGGAAATTAACAGTGTTACGCTGAAAAGTTGATAGGTCCTAGGATCAGGTGTGACCCCCCCACCCCCACCCCTTTTACAGAGTGGTATGATTAAAGTCACTTTCCATACCTCAAGAACATACCATGTCACCATGTTTAAACTGAGCAGTTTTAGAAGGAAGTATGTTTTGCATTAGTCACTAAGAAATCAGACACACTACCATGGACCATAGAATTTACATTTTTAGCTTTACTGAATGCAGTTAGGATATCTTACATAATAGTGCATAGAGGAAGAAACCTGGGAATTTCCAAAACTTGAGTGATTGTTTCTGGTATGAAGTTGGTACACAATTTGTCTGTAAGTATATTATCAGTGCCTTTAGGGCTGGTATTTGTAATACCATTATGAATTAATTCAGAGCATTACTGAGTGTCATTGCTTATTTGTTTGACAATTAAAGATGGCTTTATGATTTTCATTGGCTTTTGGTTTTAATTCTTATTTGTGTTGCACATTGATCTTCCTTATAAACTTTTCACATTTTTGCTAATCTATGTTAGAGAGCCTTTAATTTTGGCACATTTTATTTATTAAAGGTCTTAATTATCTAAAAGGCTTTAATTATCTCACTGTTTTTCTGTCTTTGTTCCCCTGATGAGTGTAAAGTAATTGTGCTTGATGATGAAGGTACCATTTACTAGGATATTTCTACTTGGGTGGGTGCAGATATGGTGGCAGTAGAAGGTTTGCACTCTGCAACCTGGTCCCTCATGGAGTTATGGGAGTATGGTAAAGTTGTGTTAGTGGGTGCAGAGTTATTGGCAGTGGAAGGTTTGCACACTACAGCCTGGTACCTCACTGCATTATGGGAGTGTGGTAGAGTTGTGTTAGTGGAGAGCCACCAAGACTCTTCATTCCTGAATTTTGGAGGTTTCGGGAGTGATGCTTTTACAATTTCAGTGTATTATTGTATCAATATAGGAGAGTTCATGTATTGCTTACCTATCATTTTTGTAAGTGAGATGGTAGCCCCTAGGTTATATTGAGAATAACACTGTTCACAAGACATGTAATGTTTGTCCATTACTAGCTGCCTGTCAGTGAACAATACATAGTCTCTACACTCTTTCAGAATGCCAAGTGGAAATAGGATTGTAACAGAAGGGATAGATGTGGACTCAGCTTCTATGTTTGCCAGGTGGGTGAAATTACCAAAAAAGGAATGATATATATTTAACCAATTTTTGTCACTAGGCATCGATAATATGCTGTGTAGATTAACCATGTTGTAGAAAATGTGTACTAATGAGGCAAAGATGTGCTAACACTCATGCAGCAGAACCTACCAAGAAGAAATTATGTAAAACAGCCTAATATGTGAGTGCTACAGAGCTATAATCTGGTCATAAGAGAGCAGTACATGAAATCCTCATCACTGCCTCTCCTCATCTGTCCAAAAGTATTACTCCTTATAACATTCTATGTAGCACCGATGTTCTCACTTTCCTAATTTCTTCACTTTTCAAACTTAAACATAACAATACTTTCATAATTGCTCTATGAGCATATTGTACTATATTTCATTATCAACAACATTCTCTTTCTAATATGTCCATACATAAGTTATCTCTTCTTCTCACTATTTAATTGCTAGAAATTGCAGGTAATATTACAGTATATTTTTCAATGCTACATCTGTCTTTGCTCCATACAAGCCTCTGTCTATTTCTAATGAATGTTCAACACTACAAATATGTATGCAAGCTAAGCAAATGCTCTGTTTCTAAATGATGTTTATGTAAGCTATTGTAAATCTTTTTCTCTCATGTGTTCACACTTTTCTGTATTTTGCATTCTTTCTGATATCACGTAACTATTTTTATGTATATGTCAAAACTGATGTGAAAGTGGAGCTTTTCTCCCCAGGCCTCTGCTGTAAAAAGGTTTTATCCCAGCTGACTTTCCTGGTAAACAAAGATAGATAAATAAACAAATACATAAATTCCCCATAGTTACATGAAAATGAGGGCTGAATAGGTAGTAAAAATCTCACCACATATAGTCAAGAATAGCACTCAGCTGCCACCAGTAGTACTGCTAGAGGTTAGCTTAGATGTCATACAGCATGCACTTCATGCCAGGATACTACTGACGGAATGAAGGAATATCGATTCAGATCATGGGATAACGATTGCTAGGCTATCGACCTGGAGGTCATTTCAAGCCTAGCTGTTTCATCCCAATATAATACCAATGATACTCTTGTCAATACCCAGGACTGTATTTAGTAATGACTGCCCATGTCAAGGACGGTTGTGGGCACTATCCCCGGTAAGAATTTATGGTGCCCCATCCACACATCTAGGTTAATTTTGAACAGTGTCATAGAGGCGCTCTGCTTCATATGAATTGGCAGCCTGTTCCAATGATGCAGCAGTTGCTGAGAGACAGATCTGTCCCTCCAGCACATTTTATTCAAGTTGCAGGCCGTATTTAGGTCCCTGGAATGAGCAGCTCTAGTCCTGTTTGCTTTATGGATTTGCTTTACAGATGTGCAGCAGATTCATTAGGTTTGGGTTGGAGATTGCTCTGTAAGCCAGGCATAAGTCTCTGCTAAGAAGTTTATACCATACTGAGTATAATGACAGGGACTTTGGTTGGTCTGTGTAAGACATGTGCTGATGTTCCTTGATCTTTGTTAGAAACCTCTGAGGTCTGTCCAATTATTGCAGGTACTTTGTATGGTACATGCCAAAAGGGATGTTATAGTCAATTATGGACCTGATTAGTGATGAGTATAGAGGGGTTATAACCTCCTTTGCTCTAGAGGTGATGCCTTTGCTAATCAAGTGTGCTACATATAAAGCCTTCCTTTCTACAGTAGACACATGGTGGTCAAAGTTAAGGTCGCTGTCTACTTGTGATCCCAAATCCCTTACCGCTTCATAGATACACAGGGTATTGTTAATTTGCTAGTGTGAAGGGACATTGTTTTTATCGAAGGGAATAATGATGCATTTCTTTGCATTTAGTTTGAGACTATTACTAAAGACACCAATTGTTGGTCTGTGTAAGACCCTAATTGCACCCAGTCTGCAGTCATCCACCAGCTTGGTCAGCCACAGCCCCTTGGTTGTGGCCTGAGCGTCTGAGAAGTATATACCAAACAGTAGGTTGTCCTGCAATGACCTTTGTGACATCTTGCTGGTGACAGATTTGCTGTTTGATGTAGAGTCACCCACTTTGATAGTGTGTGACTGGTTCCTGAGCCAGTTGGCAACCCATCTTACAACAAAGGGGTTTACATTCAGTTTGCTAAGTTTATCAGTAATGCCTGAGTGTTAAAGGCCTTAGCCAAATTGAGGAATGTTGTGTGCACAGATGTGTCCTTGTCAATGGCTCTGATCACATTTTCAAAGAAATCCACCAGGTTTAATAGGCAGGATCTGCCTTTGACGAAGCTGAATTGGGTTGGATCCAATGTTTGGAGGTTGCCTATGTCTTTATTATTAGTTCCATGATAATATGTTCCATGGTCTAACAGATGAGGCTGGTCAGACTTATTTGTCAATAATTCCCCGTGTCTGTTGCTAAGCCACCTTTGTGGAGGGGAATAACTGTAGCTTTTCTCCATTCCACAGAAACATAGCCTGTGGTTAGACTGTGATTGAATAGGGTACTTAATGGTGATGCTAGTTCATGTATTAGTTTGTTTAGAAGACAGCCTGGGGTGCTTTCTGGTCCCACAGACGCTGTGCTTTTTGCATTAGACAAGAATTTGCTGACCTGATCTTCGGCTATGTAGGGTGGGGAGGAAGTTGGGGGCAAAGCTTGTGATAAATTTGGAGGGGATAAGGAAATTAAATTTTCACCAAATCTGTCTGCCAGCAGGCTTGCTATCTCTGCAGGATAAGTGTCTGTGTGATACCATTAGTCACTAGTTTGGGACATGCTTGTAGCCTATCTTTTAGGCTGCACATGTAGCTGTAAAAGGCCTTATGTTTATCTTTAGCTGTGATTCCTAACTTTTTCTCAAAGTTACCCTTAGAGGATTTGACACGTTGTCTTATTTGCCTGGTGAGACTGAGGCGAGTTTTTCTCCATTGTTTGGGCCTTACTTTAGTTTTCATAGACAGCAACCTTTTGCATCTGTTGTAAAGTTTGTTGCTGATGGATGTCCATCAGGACAGGTTGTTTTTACTTGGGGCTCTGGCTGTGGTTCTCTCTGGAACATCCAAGTCTATACACTTATCCAAGTGATTGTACAGGGCTTTAGTGTATGCTTTGCTGTAGTTACCACTTCCAGCTAGAGGTGGGGCTTGGAATAAATACTGTGGGAAGAAATAGCCAGGGAATTGTTATGGCTAGGCTTGTATAGGCCCTAGGGCCGATAACCTAGTACCAACCTATGAACTTATGAATGCATTTATATCTTCCCCTAGGAGGGTATAGTTTGCCTTGTTGACGTTTGTTAGTCTGACTTCACCCTTTGAAAGCTCTGGTGGTAGTGCCAGTTCAAAGGTGACAGATTTCTGGTCATATTTAACTAATATCAAAAATGTATCCATCAGAGAGTCAGTAGTTTCAGGTGTCACACATTGCTTGCTTCCAGAATGCCACAAGATGCACACTTCAACCAGTGCTGGTGCCACGCTTGCATGCAGCCACATATAGTTGCTGTAAATATTTAACTAAGAGCAAAGGGAAATGGAGGTATTTGACATGTTGTCTTATTTGCCTGGTGAGACTGAGGCAAGTTCTTCTCCATTGTTTGGGCCTTGCCTTAGTTTTCTTAGACAGCAAACTTTTGCATCTGTTGTAAAGTTTGTTTGGGCCTTGCCTTAGATCCTGCCTATTAGTTGTAGATGATGACTATGACTATGAACTAACCTGGAGCATCAGGGAGCTGTTATAGCAGAAGCAACAACAGTTTCATCAACTGACTTGCAGGCAACAATAAATCTTATAAACAAACAACAGCAGCAGCTGCATGGGACCAAGATGAATGTATGCAATGTTAGACAGCACTTATAAAGACTTTAAAACAAATGTTGTTCATATAGTAGAACACTCTTGACCACTGTGTTTAGTGCAGTAAGGTCAACTCTGGTTGAACTGGTCAATCCAGCAGCAGTGTGCAGAAAGGAATGCAGAAAAAAAAGCCCAGTTAAATCAAGAAAATGGTCCTGCTACACAGTGACAACACAGTCCTAAAATGCAACACATAAAAGGAGGGAACAGATAGTAAAAAAAAAATATTTAATCATGTAGCATGCTGAATACTGTCAATGCTAGTAATTTCCTAATCTAATTGGAGGAGAAACTAAGGAGTATCTCAAACTTGCAAAACTTTGTCACAATAATCAGTATCAAAAGAGATAGCAGTAAATGTAATTTGAAAGCACAAAGATGGAATAAGATAAAAATAAAAAAAAAATGGGGAAGTTGAATGAGTACCAAGGACAAGAATGACAAGTAGGAAGGTATATGTAACACTCTTTTGATGTATTGGTTAATCCCATGAATGTTTACTAAGTGATGGCTTTATATTGTGCTTACCATTGTAGTGCTATGTTATGATAATACAGAACTCTGTGTGTGTGTGTGTGTGTGTGTGTGTGTGTGTGTGTGTGTGTGTGTGTGTGTGTGTGTGTGTGTGTGTGTGTGTGTGTGTATGTGTGTGTGTGTGTGTGTGTGTATGTGTGTGTGTGTGTTGTGTGTGTGTGTGTGCATGTACATACATATATATATATATATATATATATATATATATATATATATCTAGGTTCATAGGCTGGTACTAGGCTATCGGTCCTAGGGCCTATACAAGCCTAGCCATAACAATTCCCTGGCTATTTCTTCCCACAATATTTACTTCCCTGAACCCTTGTCTAGCAGGGCGACTGACGTGATCCTCGGGGTGAATTTCCTATCTCCCATCCAATCGTCAAGGTCCCTTTTGAAGAGGGGCAAAGAGGTGCTCTGCTTGACATGTATGGGCAGCCTATTCCAGAGTATGGGGAGCTCCTGGGTCAGGAATCTATCCCTCTAGCATGTTTTGTTCATTGTGATGACAAGGTTTAGATCCCTGGAGCATGTGGCTCTGAGGGATTGGGATTTCTTTAAGTGTAGCATGTCCAACAGCTCTGTGCTTGACATGACCTTGTATGTTAAGGAGAGATCACCTTTGAGTAGGCAATATGTGACAGACTATAGCTGGAGTTTTTTTAGATGGTCAGCATAGGGCATCTTCTTTAGGCCTATAATTCTTTTAGTGAGGTATTTCTGTGGCCTTTCGGCTATCCTTTACATTCTTCAGGGCAACACTACAGATATACTGGAAAATATCCTACACTGGATATCCATAACAATTTCACAAGAAAAAATATTCCTAGGTAATGTGAATGTCAGTTGCACATAAACTCTAACTCCACTACATCTAGCATGAACTTACTTGGTTTCACACATCTGATTAATAGCCCTGCACATTGTAACAAGAATCAAATTCCTTATTAGACTGGATCCTCATATCAGACCATAGCAAATGCCACATCACAATTACAATGTCTGACTGTGTCAATGAACATCCACAATCTATACAACCAGACAAATGTGAACAAATCTCAGTAAGGAATATTTTAGAAGACTAAAATTAATACTGAAAGCAGCCCCAACATATAGGAACAAAACACAAGCTATCTATAAACCAATTTGTTCTTCCTGTTCTAACTAATGATTTTGGGGTGTCTGACTGGCCCCAAAAGGTACTGGATCAGTTAGACAGGAAAAGAAGAGAAATGCTTTACACTTATCAAATGATTTATAAAAATGAGTGTATACCAAGATTATACATTTTCCCCATTCTATAGGAGGTATGGGCCTCCTCAAAATTGATTATATGTATAGATCTACGATCATAGGACTGCATACATATCAGCTGTCCTCACAAGATGCCCAAGCATCAGGGACCTCCAAAACAGAAATGCAAGCAAACTCCGCCCCCCAATACAACCCAAATGACACATAGCCCACAAACTCAGTGTGCCACTCAACCACAGCCCATAAGGCATAACAACGTACCCGACACTCTAGTCATAGGTGACTCTATAGTCAGGCACACTGATGTTCCACTCACCAGGCTCAACAAGGAGAAAGTTACTGTCAGCTACCTGTCAGGTGCCAGGATCGGCCACAAAACACACACACTCAGGTCACTCCAGAACAAGTACAAATATGACACTGTCATTGTCCATGTTGGTGTGAATGACCTGAGATGTACCTCCCTGGACTACATGAAAAGAGACATGGAGGAGCTCTCTGATCTTGTAGCCCAGGCAGGTATGACCCTAGCCCTGAGTAGCATCCTGCCATCACCCAGAATGATACCACAGTGCACAGACAAAATGATTGACTTCAACAATTGGCTAAATGTCTGTTGTCATTCTAAGGGGATCCAGTATTTGTCTGCCTGGGATGACATGATCGACAGACCACAATGCTTTGCCAGAGATGGCCTGCACCTGTCGCCCTTGGGATTCCGGATACTGGCTAAGGCCCTTACCACCCCTATAGTGCCTTTTTTAGGCAAGGTTCAAATGACAAATTCATCACCATAACAGGTACAAGCAAGTAAAATCTGAGGGTGAAGCTACACAATCCTAGATGTCTAAACCTCAAAATGCAGTCACTCGAGGCACTCCTTAAGATGGAGAACATCGACATCTGTGCAATGACAGAGACCTGGTTCAAAGCTCCAGAGAGCACCCCTGCATTACCAGGCTATAATTCATTCCACACCTTTCGGCCACCTAACCTGGAATGAAGCACTAAAGGTGGAGGCATGTCCATATTCATTAAGGATATCCACACCTCCAGGCTAGTTGCACAGCATAATGCATCCGAGATTATCCAAGTGCAACTAATTCTGGGCAAAACTGCAATCCAAATTGTAGCTTGCTACAGACCCCCCACCATGCCCCAGGATTCCCACTCCTCATTTCTTGATACACTGGAAAGTATTAGGGTACAACCCAACACCCTAATAATGGGCGGTTTCAACTACCCCACCATTAACTGGGAAAACTACTCATGTACCAAATCTTTTGCTCAACGTTTTCTGGAATTCATAAATTCCAACACCTTGGATCAACTTATTCACACCCCCACCAAGGGCAGCAATATCCTAGACCTGGTTATTACCAACATGGGCAACCGGTGTTCCACACCAGAGGTCAATTCCTCTTTGGTCAGATCTGACCACAAGCTAATCACCCTAGACATACACATCCCGCCCCCACTGCCAATTAGGGAAACCACTGTAAAAAACTTCTCCAAAGCCAACTTCACACTTCTTAAGACAGAAGTGGCAAACTTCATGACACCCATGCAGACGAACAATAGAGGTACGACTGCTGAATCCTATACAAATGCACTTTATAAGCACTTACATGCTATCCCTAATAGAACCAAGATGCTATTCTCCAAAAAAGGAAGCCAATCTGGTGGTCCTCTGCCATAAACAAACTCTACAACAGAAGAAAGAAACTGTTGCAAAAAAGAGTAAAATCCCATGACTGGAGGAACTCCCTGGTCAACCTCAGTAAGAAGCTGAGATCCCTCATAAAATCCTCCAAAGCTAGTTACGAAAACAAAATTGCCACTGACTCTAAAGACAACCACAAAGCATTCTATAGCTATGTCAAGAATCTCAATGGCAACACTCAGATCTGCTCTGAGTTACAGCACAATGGCACTAAATATACAGAACCAACTGATATTGCCAACATTCTGGCAAATAGGTTCAGTGCTAACTTTACTCCCCCTCACCCCCTAGAAGGCCCATCTCTATACTGGAAGAATGCAAAGTTCCTGTAATCATGGCTGCACAGGTAAAAAACACACTCTCCAAAGCCAAGAAGACAGCATCCATGGGACCTGACAATATCCCAGGCTGCGTTCTACACAAACTACAGAATGAACTGGCACCCTACCTAAGTACCGTGTTCAGTCATAGCCTCACCTCAGGCTTTGTGCCCACTGAATGGCGCACCACAATGGTTATCCCACTCCATAAAGGGGGAGCCACAACGGACCCCGGGAACTACCACCCCATTAGCCTGATGAGCCTGGTCTGCAAGGCCATGGAACATATCATCATGGAACTCATAAACAAAGACATTGGTAATCGCCAAACTCTGGACCCTACCCAGTTCGGATTTGTAAAAGGCAGATCATGTCTCCTAAACCTGATTGACTTCTTTGAAGCAGCTACTAAAGCCATAGATGAGGGTAAGGTGGTTCACACAGCTTATCTAGATCTTGCCAAGGCTTTTGACACCATCCCCCACTCTGGAATTATAGATAAGCTCACTATACTAGGTATAAATCCCTATGTCATAAGATGGGTTGCCAATTGGCTCATGGACAGAACCCACACTGTGAAAGTAGCAGACTCCAAATCCGACTTCAGACCGGTGAAAAGTGGAGTACCACAGGGTTCAGTCCTGGATCCTCTCCTGTTTGGTATCTACTTCTCTGAAGTACAGGCTAACACAGAAGGTCTTTGGCTAACAAAGTTTGCAGATGACTGCAAACTAGGAGCCATAATCAAAACTCCTAACGATATGGACATACTACAAAAGGGCCTCACTGAGACAGATGCCTGGTCTCAAAGCCATGGCCTGAAGATCAATGCCAAAAAGTGTATTGTCATCCCCTTTGGTAAAAACTCTGTACCTATGAACTACAACATAGCTGGTAGTCTACTTAATGCTAAAATGTGATAAGAGACCTTGGGACACAGGTGGACAGTAGTCTCACCTTTGATAATCACATCACGACAGTAGTCAGGAAATCCTTCTACATGGCTCACCTCATCACAAAAGGTTTCTCATCCAGAAAGAAAGAGGTCATTGTTCCCCTCTACTCATCACTCATTAGACCCATTATAGAGTACAATGCCCCTTTTGGTATGTACCTCACAAGACATCTACAACAACTGGAAAGGCCACAGAAATACCTCACAAAGAGGATTACCGGCCTCAAACAGATGCCCTACACTGACCATCTCAAAAAACATCAGCTTTCTCCGTCGCATATTGATCTCTTCCTAACATACAAAGCTATGTCAAACCCAGAGCTGTTGGACATGCTCCACTTAAAGAAATCCCAATCCCTCCGAGCTACATGCTCTAGGGACCTAAATCTCGTCACCACAATAAACAGAACATGCTGGAGGGATAGATTCCTGTCCCAGATACTTCCCATACTCTGGAACAGACTACCTATCTCTGTCAAACAGAGCTCCTCATTAGCACTCTTCAAAAAAAATCTTGATGATTGGATGGGAAATAGGAAATTCACCCCAGGGATCACTTCTATGGCTCTGCTCGACAGGGGCACAGGAAAATAATTTTTTTGGGTGGCGAAAGCCAGGGTACATTTTTGGCTAGGCTTATATAGGCCCTAAGGCCAATATCCTAGTACCTACATATGAACCTATGAACCTATACGATCCAAACATAATGAAAGTTTTAAAACATGAGGAGAACAAGTCTAAGAAGACTTCCTTGCTTAGTTTAGCAGAAGCATATGTGTGTCAAGCAGGAATGTAAATCAAACTAGAAGTAGACAAAAATCCAACAGCAACTGAATGTGCCAAAAAACAAATGATAGGATAGAAGGTGAAGAATCAGATGCAAGAAATGTGGAAAAGGCATTAAAAACAGTTGCAGGTATAGAAAACTCCTGGAACAATCTCATGTTGATCAGGATCTGATGCCGGAATGACTAAGGAGAGAGGTGAATTTAAACCAAAAGATGAAAGGTTTTGGTGGTGCAGGACAGTGGATTATGTACACATTGGTTTACAAAGTCCATCGAACATGGCGGAGAAACAGACAAGTGTAGGTTTTGTAAAACAGAATTGGAAACAGTTGCACATCTTGTTGCTGAGTGTGATACACTAATGGCAGTGGGCCTGTATTCTGAAAGGCAAAATAATGTGGCATGACTGTTGCACTGGGACACATCAACGTCCAAAATAAAGTCCATAGTGGGTTAACAGATCCTTGTCTCCAAAAATAAGTATCCAAGAACAAGCGAAGTAGAATGGAACATGGCTGAATCATAAAAAATATATAAACTTTAATAGAACACTTATTATGAACACTTCTAAACAAAATAAATAAAGATAAAAGGACATAAAATATAACAAAGGTAAGCTCTTTCACATCAATTTCAGATACTTCATCAAACCATTAAAAACCCGAAACATTGCAACAATTTAAAACAATTGTAAGCTGGACAATGCTTACACCTAGCTAAATAAATTAAATTTTTACTGATGCAATCAGCCTATAAGGAAAATGTATACTGCATTTTCATAGCTGGGTGTTTAAATATATTCCTAGTCTCCATGTATGAACATAGTATGCTGGGAAGTCTAACTGATCCTTAAGAGAAAGAATACAGGAGCATCTTAGTGAAATATGAAGAAATATACAGATCAATGCACTAGTTGGACATGTTAATTTGAATAATTGTCATGTTTTGTTTTTCAGATGATACAATTTGTATATATAGATAAAAGTTTAGGGGATATTAAATATATAACAGAAACTCTTGAATTTAGGTGGATATTACATTGCAGTCAGACAAGGGGTTTGGCATTAATGACACTGTTTGTTTAAACCCTGTCTTGAAATCTAGAGGTTTGCGTAAGTTAAAATGTATTGGCTACTTAGTGTTTGAACAATTCTTTCATTATATGTAGGCATCCACTTATCTGCTCACCTACCTACTTACCTACAGCTGCCATCATCCTTCCCATGATGACCTAAGTTTGGATAATGGAACCATCTTATTCCCTTCTTCCTCCTAAACCCCTAATGCACTGTGGGTAACACTTTGTATCCAATGCAAGCCAGCAATCATTCCCTGGCTAACAAAATGGAACATGTCTTGGTATGTGCTTTACAACTCATATGTTTTTATAGTAAATTGCAGCTGATTTAAAACATTAATACCTGATAATGAACTCTCCTTCCTATGTGCAAGAACTTTAGATGTGACATAGATGATGTAGCAATTGGTTTTGTTGTATTTTATTTTAAAACATGCATCCAGGTTACTCAGCACAAAACTCTGGAAGACAATGTATCTGAGATGATAAGACCTTAAGAGTCATAAACCTCAATTCTGAGTCTGGGCAAAGTTTTTTTCCCCTCCAGTCTTATAATCCCACTTCAAGATCCTAACAAAAACATACAATGTACTTAATATCTCTGTTGATATAGGTATTATTTGCCTTAAATAGTTCCACCAAATTTCATTTCTTCCAAGCAGACCAGACACAAAAACTGCACGCAACATAATTAGACCACAGCTTGTTATTCAATGAAGATGCAGGTAGTAGCCTCTAGACCCTTTTAATTGAAAGTAATTTGGGGTGTGTTAAATAGCCCCCATTGACCATATACCTAAATTTGCAGTTGAAGGAATGCACCAAAAGAGACTTGTGTTCAAGCAGTTATTCATGCAAGCTTATCTCATTTGGCCAGTCATTCAAATTCAAGAAACAGTAACTTGTTACTTTTATTCAACAGGCACTGACTACTGAGGTGAGGAGTTGTTTATTCTAATAGCATAAGACTGTCATTAATGGAATTGCGCAGCAAAAGACCTGAAATGTGCTTTTGATGGAGGGTCAAGCATTAGGGACTGGCCAGTTTGCTAAGTTGTAGCTGGCACTTATTAGCAACATAAAGTTTAAATAAGAGGTACCACATCATTATAAATTTTATTTAAAGTACATAAGGGTTATATTATTATGACAGCTACTAAGTAGGGCAGGACCAGCTCGAATGTCACACTGATGGGGGAAGGGATGTGAATTTAACATGTGTGCCAATAACACTTTGTTTTGCAGCACAATAAACCAATCCATTGCCTGATAAAAAGTATATATATATATTTAGAAAGCTTGTGAGGAAACTATTACTCTATTTCTGTTTTACTTGGATCACTTGTCTGTGAACTTAATAAAGGATTTTCGATTGGAAACAGACTGTCTGCCTTGCTTGGATTACTTTCGAATACTTAGTAATTCTGTACAATATTTCAAATTATATATTTTTTATTATTTTTTTTTTACTTAAGTCGAGTTTACATTCGCTACTTCTACTACTATTGTCTGATCTGATTAATATACAGTGACTACTAGAGATATATGGACTGAAAATCTTCCACACAGAGTAGTTTCTTACACTGTTTCAACAAAGTTTTCCATGCAGAAAAAGTCAAATACCTGAAAGGACAGTGAATTGTTAGAATAGCTGATAACTGTCTTAGGCATCATGCACCTGAAGTATCCAGAGTAATAAAGAGTAGAAAAGATGCATAAGGAAATGACTGGCTCATATGCAGGCATAGTGCAGACAAAAGAACAAATACAAAGTTATTACTCACTTAGCTAATGGTAACTATTTACCACCCTTCAACAAACCAGCCTGGATAAGCTATATTTATTCTAACAGGGTACAATGTCCTTTAAAGGGGTAGTCAACTGCCTGCAACAAATGCTATTGCTGTCTTCCTAGCCTATTCTAGCATTGGGAAAGCCTGCCAAATAAGCAACTGGTTTTGATGAACCTTTTCCATCAAAGAACCCGAGTTTAATGAAAATCTCCAATTTATTGGCCTTCAGTACCTTATGAGACCCTTCCACTTCCCTGGTGCAGTCTCGGACAAGGAATCTCTTGTGGTGCTCCAGACAGCATAGGTGGACTTTTTATCAGTGTTGGGGGCAAACTCAATGTCTGAAATTACCTCTGAAACAGACTCCTTCATCTGACGTTTTGTTGTTTTTGTGCCTGTGTCACTGGACTACACAGAATGTAGATAATAATCTGTTTATCTTGAGAACTGGTTCTGGCATTTGGTCCTTGTAATGGACACATCTAGTTATCTATATTTTTTGAGTATTTTTGTGATCATCCAGCCTGTTTTGGTATGGTTATGGTCATTTAGCCCTCAATGGGCATGGCATTTGTCATCCATTAATCAGTGGGCATTGTTTTCTGTCTCTTCTAAAGCTCAGCTATCTCTTAGTAGGTGACCACTTTCAATATGGTCTGCACATGCCTTATCCACATATTACTATCCAGCCATTGAGAATCTATATATTGATTTCCATTTGTCAGTTTGACAATTAGACTGTAGCGTGTACTGTTTTTTAACAACTGTTGTCTGCCTTTATATTCCTGCTGAAACTGCTTGCTCTATAATTTCTTGTGTAGCATATTTTGATATGTTCAGTCTTAACCACAGGTTCTGATTCATAAACAGCACTGTTGACATTAATTCCATGTTTTTGGTGTACTTGAATTATTATACTAAGATAATTTTTTCTTTATAATCTGCAGTAGTTTAGGATGTGGCCTTATATGTTTGCTTTCTTGAATGCTCGGACACATTTTTTTGTTAACTCATTTGTAGCATAACAAAGGTTTTAAATAATTTCAAAGTGAACTGTGGGCCATTATCACTGACATACTATTACTGGAACATCCCTTTCCTGTATTGTTTGCCGCACTGCAACCTTCTGTGATCCCTAATGCCAAGCAAATGATCTAGTACAGTGTAAAGCATGCATCCATAACAATTAATTACATTTACTCAATAAATGGCAGTATAAAGTCAATATGGATATGCTGTCAGAGTACTGACAGAGATGGGGGTTCAAAGATCCTTGTGGGTCCTTTTATAGTTTGACATCAGTATGACTTTATGGAAAATATGTATTGTGTTTATTGGATCCAGGCTAGCATGCAACACTTCAAGCCATTAATTTAATTTCACATTCGCCATGTATCTCCCCCAACTGGTATGCAATACATTGGCTAATAGCTCAGGATTAGCTTGAGCAGTGTCAGTGGCTCAACAAGTAGCACACTCAACTTTGGTGCTCAAAGACCAGAAGGCCGTGGGCTCTTTTCCACTATAGGTGGCTGAAGTGCAGATGTTATAGTGTACCACTGGGGGTGCTGCACTCCTGAGTGTGCTGTCTTTCCAATGAGTTGTTTAACTAAAGCATCATCTGCTTGACTTGGTGGTTCCTTGGCTAAATGTAAACGAGCTCATGGGACCTATTGAAAAGATAAGGAGATGTTTCTCAGTGCCCTGACCAAATTTTCCCCTAGTAGTATAAATACCGCCATGACTCTTCCCTGAAAAGAGGCTAGCAGCCTAGAGTGACTAAGCATAATTAAAACGGATGCATCACATTTCTAGCTGTGCACACCAGGCCTGCTTGCTATATGTTTGTGTTCCTTTCTAGATGCATATGTAAGACACACAGAATAATCCTTTTAAGCAAGTCTTTTATGATAATGTCCAATGCTGGTCATAACTAGCAAGAATCATATTTTAGGACTAAATGTTCAACTGCCCAATTTTTCAAACAAGTTTTTATTTTTGCTCTTTCCCATGAGTTACAGTGAACTTAGTGGTGGAATATTTAAAAGTAGTGGTATAGAGCAAAGTACCACATAAATGTACAGGGATTACAGCTCCTGGAAAATTAACTTAATAACACCAGTTTTTAAATTTCAAGCAGTTAATATTTTGGTCCTCAAAATTTCAATATAGAGTCAGTTAAGTATCCATGTCCTACTTCTGATTTCCATTTTTATGAGAATGCCACTCACATGGAACTTTTAGAAATAGTCATGGGGAGCAAATTCAAATGAGTTTTAGTGTTTAACTCTTTTTGCCATCTCATACAGCAGTAGTGGGAGTCCATCAGCATCATCATACAGTCCAGTTCTCTTAAATTTCATGTTATTGGACCATACTCCCAGTAAAATAAGTTCTCTTAAATTTCATGTTATTGGGCCATACTATCAGGAAAATAAGTTGTCTTAAATTTCATGTTATTGGACCATCCTGCCAGGAAAATAAGTTCTCTTAAATTTCATGTTATTGGACCATACTACCAGGAAAATAAAGTAACAAGTGCTGCAACTGTATGTATTGCATTCATTGCAGGTGTCTTTTCTTTTGTTAAAATATAGGCACTGTAGATTAAACTCCTATATCCCCCATATCAAGCTCACATAACTATGGCAAGCTCATCATTACCGTGTTCAGTTTTCAACAGTGTCATGAAGCAAATCTAGAGGCCTTTTGTTTATTACACAGAATTATATTTGACAGAATAGCACCTCTGGAGATGTTATCTCATGCAAAACCAGTAGGCAAGGAAAGAGCAAAGTATGCCAGCATCCTGTCAGATATTACTGTATCTTTATTCAGTAAGAAAGTTTATTCACACAGACTTGTCTATTCCCATGCAGCCATGACCCAATATAATGCACGCAGAATATGCAGAGTATTACCAGCATTGATAAAAACTACAGGTAGGTTCATACGTGCTAAGTGCACTCTCAATTACAATACACTTTGAAGCCTTACTGCCTTTAATTCAGCCTCTCTCTTGTCTTCTGATTTTCTGTACCCTGTCCTATCAATTATATGTCCACATTAGTTTCTCAGTTTGAAAAAAGTATGTGTTTTTATTTTAATCCAGTGCTCTTCTTGCCTGTTGAAGGTCTTTCCTAAACTGCTCAAGTGATTGTCCTCATCACTGTCTGTTAACAGATTATTATAAAGAAACTCTGTGCGCTGGAAACTCATTGTGGTTTTCGAACCCTTAGTTTGAAAAAATGAAGCTTAGAATGTGTTATAGGACAAACATTTCATACATGATTCTTCTATCCCCATCTGCAGATATGTTTGTACTAAGTCAATAAATCTTTATAAATCCCCCTCCCAAGTCTCCGGTTATGGACATAAAAATATCTTCAGTTTGTAGTAACAGAAACTGTAAAGTCTATTACACTAGATTAGAAGCAACTTTGAAATGCCCACAAAGGCAATTATATTTTCAGCTTGTTTTTGTTAGGTAGAGAAACTACATTTTATTATTTATTATTAATTTATAAGCTTAAAGATATATCTATTACACACAAGAGCATATTTATAAAGAGCAAACCAGTAGCACTATCTGAATAAGTAATGGTGGTAAATGGGCAAATGGAAATGGCAAGTGAAAGAGAGAGAGAGAGAGAGAGTTAGAGAGTGAGGCCCATGATTACAACCAATTACTAGCTCTAGCATTAATCTGAGAATCAAGTCGATGACTGAAACCCATTACCCTGTCTAGCATTAATCTAAGAATTAAGCCCATTACGACAACCTATTACCATCTCTAGCATTAATCTGAGAATCAAACCCATGATTAAAACACATTACCATCTCTACCATTAATCTGAGAATCAGCCCCATGGTTACAAACTTTTACCATCTCTAGCATTAATGTTCTACACTAAACTTCTAAGTGAAATGCATGATTCATTTAATCTCTTCTGCCTTAGGCCAATAATTTGTACTATTACTTCACTTCCATTTTAAAGCCGAGTGCATATAGTATTGGCAACCTTTGTGGAACTCAGAGCTGGCATTTTGTTTAAGGAGAAGTGACAGTATTCATGATTGTCAGCACCTGCATTCTCTTACCAACAACTTGTCTTGTACCTTTATACAATTGCGTCTTTATTGTTTCTGTTTTGTGGTAATATATATTCAGTGTCTCGAAGGAATGCAAGTTCAAGTCATTGTTTTCCTACATTTTCTATAACAGGAGAACGTGGCCTGCCCTTTGTTCACCCACATACAATTCTGGCATCTGTGTCTTAGTATTTTGTAGCAGT
The DNA here is from genome assembly GCF_019279795.1 of Protopterus annectens. NCBI lineage: Eukaryota > Metazoa > Chordata > Ceratodontiformes > Protopteridae > Protopterus > Protopterus annectens. The sequence goes on from NC_056744.1 coordinate 759,369,156, forward strand.
GTCACTGTCATCTCACTGTAAGAGACCAGTTCTTCACATGCATACATCTTTTATAGAACATTGTTTTTTAGTACATTTATGAAAACAGTTGTTTATAGTTAGAGACTAATAATGCTCTTTTAAATTCAGAACCTCTTTTAAATTTGCATAAATTCTGATTTCCTCAGAAACTTTTTCCTATTTTATATCACCTACTTTCTTCCATCAGATTCCTTCTTGCACTTTAATGCATTTTATGTTTTTTACTTACACACTTTTTGTCTTCCATTCATTGTTACATTTTGTGAGTGTGGCCTTTGAAATTATATTTTAATCTGTTTCATATCTGGATAAGCCTACTGGACAAGGTGTTCCTTGCACAAGTTATATGGGAGCACAGTCTGGTTAAGTGACTTGCAGAAATTCACACATTTGGCAAACAAAGGAAAACAGAGGTGGAAGGATACACCCTTGATTAGAGGGAGCAACTGATTAACAGCTCGGTCTCATAATCATCTGCACTCACAGCCAGATTTCCTAAGACCATTGTTTGTCCTGGTCCCCTTCAATAAAACACATCACACCGAATGACGTTTGACGACCTTTATTAAACTTATGTAACATGGCTTTGATAACCAATATTATTAATTACAACTGAACATAGTACAGTTGATTTAAATCACAGCATACACATCCCTGTAATGTTAATCAGGGCAGCATGACTTTACTCATCCTGACCAAGTAAACAGTGTCCATACCTCTACTCACTTACTTTATTTATGAAGCAGCATCCAACAACTCACTTCATATACCATTTATTGAATTACACATCCCACCAAGTCCTTTACTTATGAAGCAGCATCCAACAACTCACTGCATATACTATTTGCTTAATTACCCTTCCAACCAAATAACAGTGTCCTTACCTCCACTCACTTATATTTACCATGTATTGCCTCCAACTGCTCACTTTCCTTTCCCAACTTATTGAAATGAACATCCAAACACCAGAGGAGGAATAGAAGAGGGCAAGCCTGTCCCTCTTCTCTACCCTACCCGGACTGCTAAAATAACCACACCCCACCAATCCACCAAAAAGACAGGGAGGGAATGCGGGCAGCAAGTTCACAGCAAAATGTGATTCCTTACCCAGCTGGTCTTGCCTAAGCCACTTAAGCCCCTCCCACCCCTTACCTCATTTCCTCCCAATCAACCCTCCTTCCATTTAACCCTTTCATCCCCCCACCCTCTTACCTCTCAGTAATATTTGTCTAACCCACTACTGAAGATGTCCCTGGACAAATTGGTTTGTTGCCAAACCCTCATTTTTCAGCCAAAAGAAATGATACTTTGAGGCATTTTAACTCAAGAAAATGTGAGTGTGTGTGTCTGTTGTGTGTTTAATAGTTTTTTTTTTTTCCTTTCTGAATTTTGCATTCATTGCATTGGTCCTGCTAATCATCAAGTCTCTTTTTTTTCATTTGCCTGCATGTTTGCTGTTGCAAATCAATGGTGCTGGGATGAGAGGATGATGTTAGAATTGTTATCTTTCAGGCAGCTATGAGTGCTGGTTACTTCTTTCAGTGGCCCGTGGCATGGCTTATAGTAGCCCGAGGGAGCAGAAATCCTGCAAAGTAGACGTCTTTTACAATCATGCATTTATGTATGCACAGTGTCACTAAAGAATGTTTATTTCTTAGTAAGTACTTGATTGTAGCACTAATGTTGCTTTTCTGTCCACATCCAGTGTCTGCTAGGGAAGGATTTTACTGCTTATTAGGTACTCATTCATAACCATTATGCTGTTTTTCCTTGATCCCCACCTCAGCAGGGTGCCAATCTTGCAGTAAATAAGCTGTCATCCCTTCACCCAGAATAAACAAGTTCACATCAGCTACGCACTCCTATTTTCTCTGCATCAGTGTTCTGGCACAAAACCACCAGTCAAATCATGTCATCTTGATAACAGTAAGGGCTTTGACCTTCTGTATCATGGAGCTATTTATGTTTGCTAACTATCTTATTAAGACTGCATTTATTCACATAATTTTGTAATTCAGTAATATCTCTTGTAGCTATTCCATATTGTTTGCAATGTCCATTGCCTTATCTATTGCTAAAGCTTTTCTTTGACTGTTCCCTTATTCATCCTCAGGATCTGCTAATCTGTGTGATTCTTCCATACATGATTTGTTAATCTTTGCAGTTGTTCCATACAACCAGATATATTTTAGTATAATTTTCTAATATTTGCTATTCTTCTACATAAATAATATATTTTTATCTATAATTTGGTACATTAAATAAAATGTATTTCACTCTAAAGTCCGAAAAGGCTTGGAGATAAAATGACTATGCAAAATCTAACATTATCTGCAAAGAGTTTTGATTTAGACTTCTTTGTGCCAGAATATAATTTTTGGCACCCATTGCAATGAACAATTTATAACCTTTATGACATGCTCAGCACTATTAACATCATAGTAAAGCTCTAATTGTTCAATAATTGTTTCTGATTCTGCTATAGTGACATCACTACAAACCCCACCACTACCACTGCCACATACCCATAATGACTTGGTATTTTGTGACTGTTCTCTTGCCCATAAACTGCCATTTGTTTACTATCTGACCTTTTACAATAAGCTCAGAGCACAGTGATTAAATCACAAACTAAGGTAATTAGCACCATTATCTTGCAGAACATTCATGCTGTGTTCATATAAATCATCTTTATACTATAACTCTCACGTTATTAAAAAGTTATTCTGCATTCCTTCATATATATTATCAAGATACTTGTATCACACTCTGTGGATTGTTTATCATGTTACAATCTTTGCATGCCAAAAAAATTAGTTTGTGCTGCATTTTTGGTAATTATTTATATTCATAAAACGTTTCTACATACCACCCTATGTAGCTTTTGTGCAGCTGCCTAATTTACACAAAATAAACAAAATATAACATTTGTTCATTCTTAAAAGAATAAAAAATGAAGAAACACCATGCCATAAATATTTTCTTAAACAAAAAAAAGATAGAAAGAAAGAAAGAAAGAAAGAAAGAAAGAAAGAAAGAAAGAAAGAAAGAAATGCTGTGTTGGTTCACTGGCAGAAAATCCAAAGATGCTGGAACACAGATATGATGCTCACTCTAAAAATGAATTGTGTAAAAAAATAATTCCATAAAGATTATATTTCATTACTTTTACTCATTACCTGCTTATTACTCAGGGATTCTTTAATAGTCTTACTTACCCATTTAGTAAGTATTCATGCAGACCTCCTCCATAATGTTGCTAACATCATGATTCTTTTTCCTCTCAGCTGTATATTCCCATGCTCCTTTTCCCCTAGGGACAATACACAGAAGTTCTATTGCAAACTTACCTAGTCACTTTGCCTGACTCCATAACCGATACCTTGACTATCACCTAAAGTGTTACATTGTTCAGCCATATAAATATTATGTGGCAGACAGCAGAGAGCTTGAACTATGAAATTACTAGTATTTGAACATTACAAAAAAATGTCCATCCTGATGTGTGCTCTAATATGTTGCAAATGCAATCAAGACCATGAAACAAATTCAGTAAGGCACTTTAAATGGAGTATAAATGTGGGCACTGCCTCTTTAGGCATAAAACGAAGGACATTGAAGAGCTATACATCACACTCCTGTTTAGGCACCAAGTGCTTAGATTGCTTATACACCATGATTTTGTGAAGTCCATCTGAACCCTAAATTGGCCAGTTTCATTTTTCTATCTCTTCCACCTAAGGAATACTATTAGAAAATTTGTAAATATGAACTGCTCTTGCTTCAAGCAATGGCTTACATGCATCCAAGTATAGTTTGCCATCTTAATTCTGTACAAACTCAGAAGCCACTTTGCCAGGATTGCTATCATTGTGCATTGTCCCCTTTACCTTGCAGAACCTAAGATTACATGATGACTGTAATTCTAAGGGCCTACACAATTCACCATTACACCTTGTGGTGTCAAAATCCCTAACATCAAAAACTCCAACATATGGTTCTCTTTGTCTCTAGCCTGCCTGGCTTAAAAGCCAGCTTAAACCCTTCCCTACAAATCTTTATAATATGCTTGACCATCCTAGCTTACAACACTTTCCATTGCTACACTCTTAACATTTTGTAGCCCTTGTTTACCTTTCCTCCCATTTCCAAATAATCTTTCCAATTGTTCGGACTTCTCCAGTGTTCCTTTCCCCCTCACTTTCTTACTCTTGTCTCACCTGTCTCAACTCTTCATGTCATATTGTATTATGTAAGTATAATAAACATATGTACTTGTATTTTCCTGCTTTCTATAATGTTTAATAAATACTTTTTTTGGTCCCTGATGCCTACCTACCAGCATTCTTCTTCACAATCTATTGGTCAATTTATTCCCAGCAGGGTAAGAGTCATTCCCAGCCCATCTGTTTCTAGTGAGCAAGAGTTCATCACAGAAGCCATCATCTTGACATCTATTAGTGTGTTAAATTTTAAGGCATTAACACCACAACTTGGTGGATCACATGTGCATTAGATCACCACAGGATCATAATATACACTCCTTTAGCACATGAATGCTTCCACAGCTGTACACACATGTGCAAACACACACACACAGTCACACACACACACACACGCACACACACACACACACACACACACACACACACACACACACACACACACACACACACCCACACACACACACATTCAACCATTACAGAGGGCTATTGTCACTGGCTTGGAAGAGCCAAGCCCATATCCTCAAGCCCTGGCCATGTTGATTACTCAGAAATCAGTTGTGTAGTTATGGTCAGCTTATTAGAATCATCACTATTCCCCAGGATTGATGAGCCAGCATTGGCCCCTCAACCCTACTCTCTCCTTGCCAATTCCTCCAGTACCTGATCCACTACTCAAAATCATGTGGCCTGGGGCAGAGTTAGGGGTATATTTCTCTGTGCCATAGAGCCAGGCCAATGCTTTCCTTATCAAGCTGTATTACAAATTATTATTTGGTTTGAACATCTAATGTATTACTTATAACCATATCTACTCTCTGCTGATATATTACTTATAACTGTGTGTACTCCCAGAATCTGTTTAAAATGGTATGTTACCAGTGTGCAGATCTCCAGTATTTCCCTTTGTTCTCATGGTCTTAATGTGCCTGCAATATAATACAGAAAATATGAGGCAGCTTACTGATGCTACAAATCCTAAGCCTAATTGCTTTCAGATTATCCTGTCACTTCTGTATTTTAGCTTACAAGGTTTACTTGCTGTGTATTATTACCTTTTCCGTGTCTTGCTTTAGCATTGAAAGCCATTGTAATACTTTTAACTGCTAAAACACATTTTAAGACTTGACTCATCAATTCACAGATTCATAGATATCCCAAGGCCGCTGAGTCTTATGAACATTCATTCCTTGCCAGTATCCTCCTTTATGCCACATCATATTCTACTACTCTGCATATTCATTTATCAATCATCCTATCCAGAATTTTCATGCAGCATGACAGGAGTTTGATATGTCTGTACTGCTCAGAGTTGTAGCTATCCCCTTTTTTCCAGTAAGCTGGTGCTAGAATCCTTATTTTCAACACATCTGGAATATACCTTTGTCTTTATTCTGGTATGAGTACCCTCAAAAGCCATTTCTCCCCTATCTCACGTAACATCTTCATCATATCTGCTGTGGCCTAATCTGAGTCTGCTGCTTTCCCTGACTTCATTTTCCTTAGTGCTGTTCTTACTTCTTCTTTGGTGAGCTCCTCCTCTTCTCTGTGTCTAGGGCATTACAGCTTCTGTGGGGTTTTCTTCATTCAGTAGCTACTGGAAGTACTCCTTCTATATGCCTTTGATTTTCTGGAGAGTTGTGAGCAGATTGTTGCTGGTATTGCCTATGAAGGGTGCTTGACTATCTTTTTATCGTTTGCCTTTGCCTTGTAAACTGATAAAGTTTCTCTGTGCGATCTACTGATACTCTTTCTAGAATCTGGTAAAGAGCCTCTGATGCCTTGTTCTTTGCTATTGCAACTGCTCTCTTAGCCTCTTTGTTAGGCAGCCAGTATTCCTTCATAGGTTAGTCCATCTTTTCTAATTTCCACTTTTTCCTGCACTCCTTCCTTCTTTTGATGACTTCCTAGACTTCTGCATTTCACCACCAGCTTTCCATATATGCCTTATTTCCATAGCATGCTCAGCCACATATCTGTTCTGTGGTACTTACACATGCTGATTTGAGTTGCTGCTATTCTTCTTCAACTCCACCTATTTCCTCTTTTTCCTGAGGTGCTAGAGCTCTGAATAATTCCTTGAACTATTGTGCTTTCTCTCCAGTCAACTTCCAAGTACTTAGCCTAGTCACTGTTGACTTTAGAATCTTCTCTGATAACTGTTTGCAGCTGTAATTGCCAGACAGTGGTTTCTGCTGTTGGCTGACTGTTTCACTAGGGATGACTTTGCAATCACTGATTCTACCCCAATATCCTTACCTTACTAAGAGGAGCTGAATTGCATGTTGGCAACTCTGGTATGTGATCGTGTGACTGCCTCTCTTACTGAACCATGTGTTGGCCACCATCAAGCCATTTGCCAGACAGAAGTCTAGAATGCCCTCTCCTTTTTTATTCTTTTTGCCCTGCTGATGTGGACCCAGTTAGTCCTCATATCCCATTCAGTCAGACCCAATATGTGCATTCAGGTAACCCCATTATCAACACCAATTTATGCTGACCTGGTTTATCTAGTACGTCGTATAACTTCTGTCTGAATGCATGCTTTTCTTCACTACCATAGCTCTGCTGTGGGGCATAGGCTAAGATTATGAATAGTGCCCTATCCTCCTATTCTAACACTGGAGTCTGATTGCCATGAGTCTATCACTAATTCTGATGACAGTCTTCACTGTCTTCTGAAGCCTGTCCCTTGCCAAAACTCTCACACCATTTCTAGTCTGTCTTTCTCCTGAGTAGTACACTCCAGAACCCAAGTCAAGTGACTTTTCTGTACTGTCCTTCCATATTTCTCCTGGACACATGGGATGTCCATCCTCCTCCTTCCCATGATGTCATCCACTTCCAAGCTGTATCCTGTCAGTGAACCAATATTTCACATAAAAATTCTTAGTTCATGTTTGGTAGGTTGATTGGTTTTATGTCCAGAATTCATTCAACAGGACTATCCCAGGTAAGCCAAGTTGGACAAATGGACACTGGTCAGCCAGTAGCTTATTGACCCAGAGCTGCTAGGTTTTATGATGGGAATATACTGGCCAATAGGGCCACATACACCCCTCCCACCTTTAGCATGGGTCTCTGACATAGGTTGGAGTAGGCCAAGTCCTCTACCTACTTAACATGGGCAAGTACCCATGCCCATTTGGTGACATTATTCAGCATGACTGAATCACTTAGTGTCAGTTTTAACACCATCAAATGGCTAGCCCTGACACAGCTAGCAGTTTGTTATCCATGCTCTCCTATCCTGAGGATACTGTGTATCACAATTAATGCCCAAAGTGGTTGATCTGTACAACTCTTTCTCTTATAGGGCACAATATAGAGTTTGTGCTGTTGCTCACAGCTTTGTTCTTGGGTGATTTTAAGTGGAAGCAACATGTTTTTGGGAGGTGAGAGGAACCCCAAAGATCCCAAGAAAAAAACATGAAAACTCCATGCAGATACTGACCAGAGGTCAGGATCTAACCTTATTCCTTGTGTACGGGAGGCAAAGGCCTTAAGAATTATGCCAAATTGTCTTAATGTATATTTTCATTGGGAGATCTGTGTTATGTAAATTGCCTGGAAAGATGGTGCATGAGGTGAATTCACTGATGTATCATCTCCAGGAATATGTTTGCTGTGTTTAGGGTCATGTTTCATCCTTAAAGGACATTTTTCTTTTTCCGTGTGGACTTGCCCATGTGGACCCAGTTAGTCCTCATTTCCTGTGCAATTATGAGGTTAGTCTATAAAGTAAAGGGGATATTATGATACATTTCTCCATATGTGATATAAGGGGTCTTGCTTTGGGAGCTATCTTTCTGGAAAATCTATACTGAAACAGATATGGGTCTCCACCCCCCTCAAAAAAAGCTAAGATGAAAGCTTACAACAACTATAGATTTGCAGTTTAAAATGTTCTCTAGCAGATGCAAGTACTGGAAATGCTCATAAAGCTGAAGTTGAATATGATTAAAAAGAAAGTTGTAAATGTTGTGCATTGCTAAAACCTACTTAATTGATCTGTTACAAGTTTTTACTACGCAGCCTAATTTATGTCCAGTTCTCCTTTATACTTCATCTATCTTTGCTAACTTATGACAAAAATGGCCTGAACAATTTGGAAATTATTTACAATAAAATATAAAAAATTGCTACCGACATGCCTGCCCATAATCACCACTGTAATGCTTTGAAAAAACTAAGATGGGTACAATACTTTATATAAACCCAGGAATACTTCTACTCTCCCAAACAGTGTGAAATACTGCACTCCATCAAGACTACTTCACACAGAAACTCTAAATCAATTAATCATTTTAAATTCAATAAACCGGTTTGGTGACTCTACTATGTCTGCACCTAAGATTTGGAGCTTTCTCTCACTATACTAATGCACTGAATGAAACACTAAAACATACCAAAATAAAATATGGATTTATATGAATTCCAAATACAACTACCCGTGTGATACACACACTTAGAAAAACTTTTCAGAGGTATTAGCTGGACATAATACTTCAATAATTCTCGCATAAAAACCTGCTGAACATATAGCTGTATTATTTCTTCATTTCATTCTCTGTCTTCCTCAACTCATCTCGGACGTATCTTTTCACTCATATATAATTAGCATCTTACCAAATTCCATCTCTCTCAACATTACCTGGCATCTTCATCTTTTATTTCCATTTATCTTTCTAAATCCTCTATTTTCTGTTAGATCACCTTCCCTGTACTTCTCTCTGTTTTAGTAAACAACTCTTTTTTGAACCCCAACATCCTTTAGTTACCTATATTCCTTGGTATCTTAATTGCTACAATATTATTATCCAATCACAAATGTTTTTTGCTCAGATAAACTTTATGATCATGTTAAAATGTTTTATTTCTGTAATCAAGCAATTACTTGTGAGATCAACCTTAGTCTTGTCTTACTTATACCATAAATGCATCAGCGAGAATATTTTACCTTATGTATGCATGAAATTTGTTTGCACGGGAATTGTATCAATGTGATTATTTTACCTTATACTGCATGACATTTTTCTCCCGAAGCTTTTAAAGAAAATGTGCTATTAGCTCAACTGGATTGTCTTGGTTAGCAAATGTTAATAAACCATACAGAGCAAATCATTGTAGTACAATATTTCAAAGACTGTAACAACACAGTAACATAGAAAATATAAACAAGCAAGATATTTGAGAATATCATTCTTATACTATGCATATATATATATATACTTATTGCTTTTTCCAAAGAAAAGTTTAGCATGTAACCACAGGCTGGCTAGGGCTGCAAATTTTTTACATTTTGTAACATTTCTTGCTAAGGAAAATGTCCATCTGATTTATAGTCAAGGTGAGTTGACATTGCATTCCTTTTGAGAGTTAACAAATGTCCAAGAATGGGATACATCAGCAGGTGCTTAAGGTTGCAACCTTCGCTTCAACCAGTCCGAGCAACCTAATGGTTTTAGAAGGAGGAATCACCTTTTGCAGAACATTACCAAGCTTAACCAAGTTTAACACTGATATCCAAGTGCTTTGTACAGTCATGCAACCCCAAAACTTGTGCACTAAGTCTTAGACAGGAGACCTACAAACAATGCACTTTTGCTCTGTAAATTTTTTCTTAGCACTACTTTTTGGTGTCCAATAGTCATGTTGTGCAAACAATAATGACCTTTTATACAAATATATAAATGACTGGATCATTTGATATAACTGTATTTCATGAGTAAATGTTCAAATGATCCTCCTGCATCAGGTGTGTCCCCCTAGTTCTATAACAAAGCTTGCATTAGAGTAATAGTTTGAAGAATATGTACTGACACCCAATATGATGCCTTTAAGGGCACATTCTTCCTCTCTTTCAGTGGAAGAAAAGTTACAATTTTGGGGGGTAAAGCAAAGGAAGGTATTTGACTACCTTGGACCTGCTATCCTAAGCATAAAATGCAACTGAAGATATTTCAAGGGTCTACTCAATTCAGATAATACTTAGAGCATAAGTTAGAGAAAGATGCCAATAGTCTCATTTTATTTCTGTTGTACTGTAAATATTTACTTTCTTACTCCCCATCTCTGGTCATATTATTTAAACTTTTTTTTCATTTTAGGGTTATTTGAAGTTTGTCATTTGATAGTAGTCAATGTTTTTCTGCCTAGATATCTAATGAAAGCAAACTTTTCCAAATGGTAAATAAATCAACAGAAAATGAGCAAATACAGCTAATTGTCATTCATTGACTCAAGTAAAATTTGGCAAATAGATGTGAGTTGGAGATAATATAGCAATAACCCACGCCTGGGTGTGGGTAATGCTGGATTCACCCACGGTTGGCGTGGTTTGTTCCGGAGGGCGAAGCCCGAGGGACCAAACAAAGCCAACCGTGGGTAAATACAGCATTACCCACACCCAGAAGTGGGTTATTGCTATTATACCATGACATTATTTAAGAAAAGAAACTATTACTTTTCTTAAATAATGGCATAGTATAATGCCTGTTTACTGCCCTTCCGCAGATGTCTGGCATCCGCGGCAGTTCAGATGTACTGCGCGCCTGCGCAGTACATCAGAGCTGTGGGCAAAAGCAATGGAGAAAGCAAGATCTCCGTTGCTTTTTTTTACTGTTTTCGCTATGTTAAATGGGTTTAACATAGCGAGACAGTTTTAAAATAAGCAACGGAGATGTCCACCCCTTGAGGATGACTCCTTTGGAGACATCATGGAAATGCTGTGAATCAGAGGAGGGTGGTCTGTCCAAAAACCTTCCTCGGATGAGTCTGTTTTTCTGGATGCATTCGATGCAGGCCCATCTACTTCTTGGGTGCCCCCCCCCAGCTGACCCCCTGGTGGACTTAATTACCACCAGGGCTTGGAAGGAGCCGGACACCATGGAGCCAATTCCCAGAAGGCCAGACAAGATACTTAGCCCCCCTTCTGATAGGCTGGCTTGGTCTAAAGGTTCTCCAGTGGATGCCATGGTGGTGGCGGCTGCCACCAAGAAGGAACTAACACAGGAGAGTTCCTTGGTCCACCCTCCAGATAAGGAATCTCGGACGTTGGACCGCATTGGAAAGTGGATGTTTGCTTCAGCTACCTTCTCTGTGAGGGTGCTGAACTATATGGCAAACGTTATCAGGCTCCAGCGAGACTTGATTAAGGAATACGCTGGAGCCCCCCGGAGTCCATGGCGGCTGAGGACAAATGCACCTTCTCGACTCGCATGGCCACTCTGAAATCTATTACTAACACATCTATGCGGCTACTTTCCCATGCCACAGAGGGAGTGGCTAGAGCCAGTGGAGCAGGCATCTCTGTGCGGCGCCATGCCTGGCTCCGCCTTTGCGATTTTGCGGAACCCTTCAAGGCGTCCTTCGCTAATGTGCCCTTTGACAGTTCTACGCTCTTTGGCAAGACCGTCCGCGACACGCTGGTCCAAAGCGAGAAGGATGGGAAGACACGGTCTGCCATCGGTATCCGCTTCTCTAATCCCCAACGGTCCTTCTCGAGGAACCAGAGGGGACAAAAGGAGATGTGGTTCTGGAAATCACAGCAGTCCCATCCCGCTTCGGACAAGGTGGACAAGGTGGATGCCAGCCAAGAGGCTGAGGGGGGCCAAGGAATCTTGGGTCCCGAGAACCCTTTTCAGAGAGGCCCGCGCAACAGCCTTGATGGTTTACCTGGCTGTCCCTCTCTGGAGGCAGTCGGGGGGCATCTGTTGGAGCACCTCCAAACTTGGGAGTCTATTACTATGGACCAGTCGGTGCTCCGAATTATATCCAGAGGTTATTCCATTCCTTTTCTGAGTCTTCCCCCTCCTATGAAACGCCTCCCCGATGTCCCACCCGATCAAAGGGAGGCGGCAGCTTCGGAAATCTCGAAGCTATTAGAAAAAAAGAGCCATCCAGCACATCCCCCCAGGCCAGTCCAGATTGGGAAATTACTCCAAGTTCTTTTTGGGGGAACTGAGGCCTATACTAGACCTCTCATCTCTAAACCTGTTCATTCCAAAAGAGAAATTCCGGATGGTCACTCTGCAATCTAGTCTCCCCTTCCTAAGGGAGAATGACTGGATGTGGTCCATAGACCTCAAGGATGCGTACTACCACATTCTGATGGACAGACAATCCAGGAGGTTCTTCCTCTTTCGGCTGGGAGCCAGTCACTTTCAGTTCAGGGCTCTTCCGTTTGGCCTCACTTCAGCTCCCAGGGTGTTCACCAAGGTCATGGCAGTGGTTGCAGCCCACCTGAGACTACAGGGCATTCGGGTCTTTCCGTACTTGGATGACTGGCTCCTCACCGCCTCCACCAGGCATCAGCTCTGCTTGGCCAGGGATTATACCCTGGCTCTTACTCAGCATCAAGGTATTACTGTAAACCTTCAAAAATCATTCCTTCATCCTGTGCAGGTTCTGGAATTTATAGGGGCCAAGATAGATACACGCCATTCCAAGGCCTTTCTAACAACAGACAGGTTGCGCAGTTTGTCTCTTCATGTTTTGGCAATTCTTCAGTCCCCAGCCCCACCTGCAGAATTAGTCCTGAGAGCTTTGGGCTCCATGGCGGCGGCCATAGGTCTGTCGCACTTTGCGCGGCTGTGCATGAGAATCCTTCAATGGACTCTTCAGGTCCAATGGTCACTTTTGCTGCACCCCTTGAACACCCCGATTCCCTTGAGCAGGGTTTGCAAGGACTCCCTTCTCTGGTGGCTACACTCTCAGGAGCTGCGAGAGGGGAGACCGTTCATCATGCCTCAGCCCCAAGCCACATTAACCATGGACGCTTCTCGCCCCGGGTGGGGGGGCATGCTATGGGCAGAACCGTCCAAGTCACGTGGCCTTCCTCAGAGACCGTTCTGCATATCAGTGTCCTGGAGATGAGGGCAGTGCTTTTGGTGTTGCAAGCCCTACAAGACCTTCTTCCTCCAGGAACTATTGCAATTCAGTCAGACAACATGGCTGTAGTCTGGTACATCAACAAACAGGGAGGAACCAGATCTTATCCCCTTTGCCGAGAGGCCATGAGAGTTTGGGAATGGGCGATCTCCACCAACCGCTTTCTGGTAGCAACGCACATTCCGGGCTGGACCAACATCCTAGCAGACAAGCTAAGTCACTTGATCCTCACACCGTACGAGTGGTCTCTAAACCCGTTAGTAGTGAAACAGATCTTCCTCATATGGGGTCTACCTTGCTGCGATCTTTTTGCTTCTTCATCAAACATGAAGTGCAGCGAGTATTTCACTCTAATTCCCCCAATAGGGGAGAGCCCCAGAGATGCTCTGGTTTATACTTGCCCCCCCCCGGTCTCCTTTATGCTTATCCCCCACTTCCACTCATGATGAAGTTCCTGCAGAAAGCCCATCGGTTGGGGAGCAAGATAATTCTCATAGCCCCATTCTGGCCTCGCCAGATCTGGTTCCCTTACCTGCGGTCTCACAGTGTAGTTCCTCCTTGGATCTTAGATCCCATTCCAGATCTAATTTCTCATCCTGTGGGATTACAACCCCAAACCTGGGCGACCTCAAGCTCACGGCTTGGTTGATCCAGTTCCGCTGATAGCAAGGACTCCCGGTATCTCGTCATCAGTGAAAGCCATTCCGGTAGCAGCACACAAACCTTCTACCAGAAAAATCTACGGTAGTAAATGGAAACGTTTTTCCATTTGGGCCAAAGACAGAGGCTTGGAGCTTTTTACTGTCCCTATCCCGACGATTCTTGAATTTCTGTCCCATATCTTTCATCAGGGAGCCAGTGCATCTACGGTTAAAGTACAGTTGGCAGCCATCTCTCATTTTCATGTTGGGGATGATGTAGGATCACTGGCTTCCACCAGGATTTGAAAAACCTTTTTAAAAGGCGCTTTTCTGTTAAAACCGCCAGTTAAGTCTGCGGTCCCACCATGGGACTTAACACTGGTCCTACAGGCTTTGATGGGCCCTTCTTTCGAACCTGCCTCGTTGGCTCAGTTGAAATTTTTATCTTGGAAAACAGCCTTCCTGGTTGCAGTTACTTTGGCCAAGAGAGTGTCTGAGCTTCAAGCCCTCTGTATGAAACCCCCTTATTTAATATTTCATAAGGACAGAGTTTCTCTCAGGACTAATCCTTCCTTCTTCCCTAAAGTAGCCTCTGAGTCGAATATTAATCAGTCTATTAATCTGCCAGTGTTTTTTCCCAGTTTCCAGAACCAAGGGGAATACACACCACACAAATTGGATGTGCAAAGACAACTGTGTTTTTATTTGCACAGGACAGCGACTAACCGTAAATCTAACCAATTGTCTGTGTCCTTCGCCAAGTCTTCTTTGGGTAAGCCCATTACCAAAGTGACATTAGCCAACTGGATTTCACAATGCATCATTCAAGCCTATTTAGCTTCGAACAAACCGGTACCTTTGGGAATCCATGCTCATTCAACCCGATCCATAGCTACCTCTGCAGCGTCCTGGTCTAGAGTCCCTATAGATGACATAAGTTCAGCAGCTACTTGGTCCTCCTCTCATACATTTATTTCCCATTATAAATTAGATATGATTTCCAGGAGTAGGGCTTCCTTTGGCTCCGCGGAGCTCCGTAATATTCTTCCTTGAGGGCCACCCAAGGTTTGTAGGTAGCTGGGGACTCTGTCCCACAGGTTGCAGACCAAATGAAGTTAACCACTTCAGATAAAGAAGTTATGTACTCACCATAATGTTCCATCTGAGTGGGTAACTTCATTTGTCTGCAACCGCCCCCCCCTCCATTCCCCTAACCAGTTTCGTGCTTCTTAACCAAGGAGAGGATTGTCCATTCTGTTAGGCAGTAGGTTACTGGCCTCTTTCGAGGGTTTTGTGGAGTCCCTATAGGCAAACTCGATCTGTGGATGGGGGATGTGTAGCAGGGGATTATGGGTAGGGGAGGAGCTAGGAGCTTGGATCTTTAGCTAGGTAAAGCTGCCGGCTCATACCCACAGGTTGCAGACAAATGAAGTTACCCACTCAGATAGAACATTATGGTGAGTACATAACTTCTTTTTATTCAATATCTGTAGAATATTATTAAGTAGAGAGGCCAGAGAGCTGCTCATAATACACATTTAATTTTTTATATGCTTATATTTTCTTAACTGGACTTGCTTCTCTGGTTAGGGGTCATTTTCGGGGGGGGGGCAGGTGAGAAAAGTCAACAACAATATATTACTTTAGAAATTAACAAAAAGAGTAAAACAATGAAACACATATGGGAGAAGAAAAATACAGATGTGCGTGTGTGTGTGTGTGTGTGTGTGTGTGTGTGTGTGTGTGTGTGTGTGTGTGTGTGTGAGTGTGTATGTATGTATGTGTGTATATATATATATATATATATATATATATATATATATATATATATATATATATATGTATGAGTTTATGTCAAAAGATTGAGTTTTCAGAAACTCAAACTTCATATGGTCAATGCCATATGTTTGACTTTCCAATAACTCAAAGCATTTCTGTACAGATTGTGGTACACTGGGAAATGGAGAAATGTACCCTTTCCCCACTGTAGTGCAATCTCAGAGTTAAAATATATAATTTGCAGGGGGTGTAGGGAGTACAGGGGAGATTGCCCCCTGGAACAAAATGCAGATTTTTGTTGTTTTTATTTCATTTGAATTTTTGGGAACTTGAACATATGGTCTCGACTTGATCAGCTGACATAAATCAATATATATCTGTGTGTGTGTATATGTGTGTGTGTGTGTGTGTGTGTGTGTGTGTGTGTGTGTGTGTGTGTGTGTGTGCATGCGCACGTGGGCGCACGTGCATATGATTTATGATGCAGTTTCACTTTTGTTAACATTTTCAAAAGTTTCATTTGGCCATTTTCCTTACCCAGTTGCCAAATTTCAAATAAATAAATAAATATCAATGCATGGTCAAGGGAAAACATGGGATAACTAAAACTAGATGCAGTATGCTAAAATGTATATCACTGTCTTTCTACAGAAACAGTTAGCAAGGCATAAATATTCTTGACAATCATGTGTATATGAACGTCATTATAGTATTTCTCATAATGCATAATTCTTTGAGAGATAAGGATACACAAATTCATTGTATTTCTTATAACACTGACCTGTGGCTTAATACCATCATTTGAATTCAGAGTCAAATAATGAGGTAACAGTGTTCCAGGGGGGATTTTTTTTTTGTTAGTGGGTGTGAGGTTATATGAAATATGAGAACAAGTTATAACTTTTCTTATTGCGCCTCTGGGATTAAGTGACATTAATGTGTGCTTTCTGAGAAGAATACGTGATTTACAATGTAAGCAAAAAGGGATTTTCTTTTTATTCTTTATTTATCATATGCTGAAGACAAATCAGATCTCAATCTTTCTGATAACCATTAGGTTCATAGATTCATAGGTTGGTGCTAGGCTATCGGCCCTAGGGCTTATACAAGCCTAGCCATAACAATTCCCTGGCTATTTCTTCCCACACTATTTACTTCCCTGGACCCCTGTCTAGCAGGGCAACTGACATGATCCCTGGGGTGAATTTCCTCTCTCCCATCCAATCATCAAGGTTCCTTTTGAAGAGTGCCAAAGAGGTGCTCTGCTTGACATGTGCAGGCAGTCTATTCCAGAGTCTGGGGAGTCCCTGGGTCAGGAACCTATCCCTCCAGCATGTTTTGTTTATTGTGATGACAAGGTTTAGATCCCTGGAGCATGTGGCTCTGAGGGATTGGGATTTCATTAATAAGTGTAGCATGCCCAACAGCTCTGGGTTTGACATGGCCTTGTATGTTAAGCAGAGATCACCTCGGAGTAGACGATATGTGACAGAGTATAGCTGGAGTTTTTTTAAGGCGGTCAGCATAGGGCATCTTTTTAGGCCTGTGATTCTTTTAGTGAGGTATTTCTGCAGCCTTTCCAGTTGTTGCAGATGTCTTGAGAGGAACATACCAAATGGGGAGTTGTATTCTATAATGGGTCTAATGAGGGATGAGTACAGTGGGACAATGACCTCCTTTTTTCTGCATTATACAGTAAAAGGCAGAAAAAGTTCCTTTTCATTTGTGAAACCCATTTCTAGGGAACATTCCCACATAAAGAGGTTTCACACTGGATATAAAGACTTCTTTCTAACAAATCCTGGAAAAATGATTCCCTTCTCCTTGCACTCATCATGGTTTTCACTGGCCACAGTAAGTTTAACTCATTCTCCCCTAGATATTCAGTTTTGAACCCCTCATTACAATTTTTTTTTTACCATGACTGCATTTTAATACTTGCATAAATGCTTAATGTATCCTAGAGACCTACTTATTACTGAAAGCCATCAATGTGAAATGTCAGACAAGGATAAAAGAACTAGTACATAGTGACATATATTGTTAGTTTACCATTTGTGGTTGTGTTGACATTGACTATCTAATAAAAATATGTTTCCATATTTTCATTATCAGTACTGCTATGAATTATTCAGGGGTATTCTGTGGAGGACAATAGTGAAATAAATAAAACAATGGTGTGTGTGCATTTGCGCATGCTTGTTTGTGTATGTGTGAAAGTATGTACATGTGTACATGTGTGTCTATGTATCTCTGTGCATGTGGAATACACCACAATGGCATTAAGAAAAAGTTTTTCATACCTATGTTTATTAAAATATCTCTTCTTTCAGTTCAATACATGTTGCAAACTTGTAAATTAACCATAGTGCAATACTCTAAGGTCCATAGTACAATACTCTAATGTTCACAATGCAATACTCAAATGTCTCTTTCTGTGTAAGGATCAATGCAATGTCTTAGCCAGGTACCTGTGCAATACTAAAGTTTCATGCAAGTAAGTGTTCACTACAAAAAGTGTTAAAATGTGTCTCTAATTATGTGCAATATTAGTCTGTCTACATGCATGTCCGTGATGTAATAGCTAGTTGTTATATGTGTAAAAGTCTGTGAAAATAGTCTATATGTTGTCTGCACATTGAGTACACAGACATGGAATTTCATTCAGTTTTTGCACGTGTGTGATTTCTAAATGACAATATAGTTTATTTTGACTTTGATTTTAAAATGTTGCATGGAGTTTGATGAAAGCTTTGATGACTCCAAACAAACTGCTCACTAATGGTTAACATGTAATCTGTGCATATTAAGAGATACTTTGCATTGTTTCTGTTTTATATTATGTGAATAAGTATAACATTTATATTTACTATATCACTGCAGAATATACTTTATAATATCAATTTTCTGTAACATTAAACTGCAAATGGTCGAATCCATACGATCAACGTTATGGAACATTGAAAACAACAACAAATAAAATCAAGCCTGCACCTCCCACATCATATGCTAATTATATACAGTGGGGAAAAAGACAATTCTCTGATCCACATTGTACCACAATCTCAGTACAGATATTTTGATGTTTCGGAATGTCAATCACATAATCTCAACCATATGCAGTAAGAAATTTGGAAATATCAATATTCTGAAGGGATCCCATCTTGTCAGTGCTATAAAAGGACAAAACTCTGACTAAGGCTTAGTCAACCCAAGTTTGATTACTGCTGCAGGAGCTTGACAGTGCAGGAAAGAGAGGATGGCTATGGCTATACTGTAGGTGGGGGGTGTATATACCATGTGTGTGTGGGGGGTGTGTATATACTGTGTGTGTTTGGTGGAGGGAATACCTGGTATATATCTCACGGGGCTGTAGTGGGAGAGGAAGTGTATACCTGGTATATATTCACAGGGGGTGTATATCTGGTATATATCTCATGGAGCTGTAGTGGGGGAGGAAGTGTATACCTGGTATATATTCACAGGGGGTGTGTATCTGGTATATATCTCACGGGGCTGTAGTGGGGGAGGAAGTGTATACCTGGTATATATTCACAGGGGGTGTATATCTGTATATATCTCATGGAGCTGTAGTGGGGGAGGAAGTGTATACCTGGTATATATTCACAGGGGGTGTATATCTGGTATATATCTCATGGAGCTGTAGTGGGGGAGGAAGTGTATACCTGGTATATATTCACAGGGGGTGTATATCTGGTATATATCTCATGGAGCTGAAGGGGGTGAGGAAGTGTATACCTGGTATATATTCACAGGGGGTGTATATCTGGTATATATCTCATGGAGCTGTAGTGGGGAGGAAGTGTATACCTGGTATATATTCACATGGGGTGTATATCTGGTATATATCTCATGGAGCTGTAGTGGGGGAGGAAGTGTATACCTGGTATATATTCACAGGGGGTGTATATCTGGTATATATCTCATGGAGCTGTAGTGGGGGAGGAAGTGTATACCTGGTATATATTCACAGGGGGTGTATATCTGGTATATATCTCATGGAGCTGTAGTGGGGGAGGAAGTGTATACCTGGTATATATTCACAGGGGGTGTATATCTGGTATATATTCACAGGGGGTGTATATCTGGTATATATTCACAGGGGGTGTATATCTGGTATATATTCACAGGGGGTGTATATCTGGTATATATTCACAGGGGGTGTATATCTGGTATATATTCACAGGGGGTGTATATCTGGTATATATTCACAGGGGGTGTATACCTGGTATATATTCACAGGGGGTGTATATCTGGTATATATTCACAGGGGGTGTATATCTGGTATATATCTCATGGAGCTGTAGTGGGGGAGGAAGTGTATACCTGGTATATATTCACAGGGGGTGTATATCTGGTATATATCTCATGGAGCTGTAGTGGGGGAGGAAGTGTATACCTGGTATATATTCACAGGGGGTGTATATCTGGTATATATCTCATGGAGCTATGGTAAAGATTGGAGATTGAGATGTAGCTGAGCTGGATGTGCATTAAGGGCAGGAGGATGTGACCACTCTGGGCCAGGGTGGCCATACCCTCAAGACAGCCAGCTTAATGATGCATATGGCATCAGCATGCTTGAGGAAGGAATAGGGCTAGGTAAAACTTCCATCCTACAGCATAATACTGGCTGTTAGGCGTTCTGTTATCTCCTCTCCATCTCCTCCATGAATTCTATAGTCCCTAATTCCCCATCATGTCAAAATGGAGGACACTTAGTTCAGACAAGGAGAATGTACACTGGGGAAGGGGGAAATGATTAGTCCAGCTGATGGTCAAGGAGTCAGGACAAAAAGGGATGACAACAATAATTTTTGTATTTATGTTATTATCTCTATCCTTGTATAGTCTGAAACCTTATGTGCAAAAGGACAAACATCTGCTGAGGTGATAAGATAGCAGGATTAGTGAGTTTTTAAAGGTTAAACATGAATATCTAACAACAAAATTGAACTAGGGTATAATTTGATTTGACATTAAAATTAGTCTTTCTTTTCATTGTAGTATATACATATTACAGTAGTAAATGTACTGTTTACTACAGAGTTTAGCCTTATATGCCTTTTATTAATGTATAACATTGTAAGGATATTATTATTTTTAAAAGTGTGTTTTTGAAACTTGGATTTGTCAGAAATAAGTCAGGATGAACTACTAGCCATGAAACTGTGTAGGAGGCAAAGCCTGTGGCTTTCATCACCTACTGTAGAGTAATTGAGTTAAAGAGCACATTACCAGTCTTTTATAGTCTAAAGTGTCAACACTGTATTATGCGGTTACTCAGATTTAAGTTAGATGTCTACATTGCACAAAAAGCTATATTTCATTGTTTGTTGATGCAATACTATCTATATGTTTGATCATTACATATACACCTTGACTGAAGTTATAGTCTATGAGAAAAATATATGCCAATTCCTTTGTTATTTGCATATAAAGTACTTTTGTATAAAGATATAGATTGCATATATGCATACTCCTCCAATATTTACATAATTGTTGTGAGCACTGAGGTTTAGAAAGATTTTAGTGTGCACATGCAGTCTTCGTTTATGTTACCTAGTACTGATATCATTTGGTCTGTGGTGCTTGATAAAGGCCACATGCCATCTGCACACACACACACGCACACACACACACACACACACACACACACACACACACACACACACACACACACACACACACACACATTCCTGTATGAAAAAGAAAAAAGTAAGTAAGAGACAATAACTGGCCTGATCACTTTTCAAGAATTTTGTTCCATAGTTTTGTCAACATATTAAAATGAAAGCACTGTAAGCACTGAGGAAAAGCAAAGCCTATGTTTAATGCAAATTTGGGATGGCATTGTTCATCTGCCTACACTAACACTACATTCTGCATCTTGAAGGTTGTGTGTTATTGTTCATTCTTTTTAGAAGAATGTGTGTTTGTGATTATCTGTATAAGTAAAAGTACATTTTGTTAGACAGCTTTCATATGTAGATTTCACTAACAAAAACAGAATAATTGGTATTAGTTAATACTTGCTAATTGCAAATTACCAGAGTTCATGTGCTGAGGGGTACTTTTATTCCACATCCATATTTTTCAGTTAGCTAGGTATCTAAAGTGCTTGGCTGCTATTTTCCAATTATAGATAAAATGAAATCATACCTCTCAACCTCTTAGAGCAAGAAATCTGGACAAAGCCATAAATAATGGGAGGGCAAAGCCCCAAAAATATGGGCACTTTTTAAATATTGTTCTTACAAATTTAGGAAGAAGATAGATTAACAGGTTTTGCATCAGCATGAATTTTCTGAAGGGTATGAAGTCTGAAATTGAAATATCTACCATTATTTTCAGACTTCAGCCCTCAATGATTTGCCATTTTTTTTCCCCAGAAAACTGCAATTTTATGAGAACGGACCAAGAATATAATGCAAAAATCTGTACAGTTGTGGGGTATGACTGAAACATTTCACAAGAGTATTGACTGTGTCTATCAGAGTGGCTGAGTTAGGTTAAATAGTTTCACTTTATCACTTTTTAGATTTCCACTAATAATGAAAACGAAGGCTGTGTAACATTGCTGTTCATTCTATATCTTCACTATAAAGCAAGTTAGTAAAACAAGCTAAGAGTGCGGCATTTTAAGGTGTCCAGAAAAGATGAAGATTTCCGTGAAAAAGCATTTTGACTTATACAAATTACTGCAAGGATTTTGAACTTGACATCTAGCATTTCCCATTAATATGGTCATCCTGTTCCCTACAGATAAAACATGTCTGACATAATCGCTCTGCCTCTGCAATTTTAGTATTCTCTGTACAAACTCATCCCTGTCACACTGTGACCTTTAAATCCAAGCAAGATGGGAAAGGGAAAAGCATGATGATACCTGTTTTCTGTGTTTCTTTTAAATTGGAGAATATTATTTAAATGATTTGGTACTTAAGGTATATTTATTTGTTTATCTTCACGTAAAATAAAATTCGCTATTAACGTTTAAATATTTTTGCTTTGAGTCATGGTTAATAATTTTAACTTTCACCTGAAAATGTTAATAGTCATGCAAAGATGTAAATGTGTAGAACTGTGGATTTCAGTTTTCCCAAATGTAAGGGATTATTTTATTACCTAAATTTAAATGTAACATCATTCATTTTTAACTTAAACGACTCACAGAATGTATGTTTCTTTAGATATAGGCATTAGAATTTGGTGTACGTATTTGCAGTATTTTATTTGAATATTATGACAGTAATTGGAAACATTTGGCTGTTTTCTCAAGCTCAGTATACATAAATTAGCATTTCTGCTTTGCAGGCAATATTGTCATGTACTGTAACCATAGTGACATGGATGACAAAACAATACAATAGGTAGAATTTAAAAAACAACCTCAGCAACATATGTCAAAATGTTAGCCTGATGCTGACATTATTTTTATCAAGACTTTGTAATTACATTTTAATACTGCATTTTAACAAGAAAGGAAATATGTACTTTATGGGCAAATAATGCCTAAGACAAGAGTCCCTTTTCTGGACAGGATTTATTGACAACTGGCTACTGCCTGTCTTTGTTCTTTCCTTGCTATTAAATGCAGGGTTCAGAAGTCAAGCTGTTATGTGGACCACAGCAGATATCGAATTGAATGCTCAAACTTCTCATGTGGTTGACACAAGATACCTTGCAGAATAGGCAGTAATATGACAATACACTACAGCTGGGTTTTAGTAATTCAGATTTTTTTACACATGATTGGGGGCTTAGTTGGTTAAAATGATTACTATTTTTAATTAGCGTCCTATTATAGCTGTGTTTTATTTAGTCAGTAGGGCTTGCTTACAGTTCTGTCATATATGTATATAGAGAAGAACATGATAATATATTTATAGTAGTTTGAATAAGTGCAGTATAGCAGATGCAAATTGTCTTAAATATCTTTTGTCATTTTTTACACATCAATTGGGCCAATAAATGGGATGTAACTTTAATTTCCTACCTTGTGAAGCTTTGTTTTATCTTATATTGGCATTTAGAAATGCAGGCTGATACCATAACTGTGCTCATTAGCTGTGCTGATTTGTGTTTTCCTATTACCTTTGTGGAATATATCAGAGGAACCATTTAGAAGAATTGAAAGTGCCAGAAAACCTAGCTACAGTTTTGCTGCAAAAAAAATAAATAAATAAATAAACAATAACGCAGGTTCTGAAATTAGTACAGGCTAACATAGTCTTTTCATTTGTTTTCATTTTTTCATGTTTTGCCAGGCATAACGTTATTTATGTCAAACGCATCTTCTAATAATTTGCTTTGGGATGCATTCTGAACTGCTAAAGGGGAAAGTGGAAATATTTCTCCTGCTGCTTCTGTGTTTTCCTTTTTTTAAGTCTCTTTTCTCATGGTGGACAAACTCAGCTGTTCAATGACCTTAATGGCTCATTCATTCCTTGTGCATAAGAACCAGTCATCAAAGGCTGCCATCAAAGCACTCATCAGGAATACATGCTTTACTACTTCCCTGTTGCTCCTCTGGTGCCGAATGGCATGTGACGCATCCCTATAGTAAAAGTGTCTTTGCATTCTGGTGGAGTAACAACTACTACAGGGACACAAAGTGTACTGGGAATATGCCTTGGCATGTACTTTTGAACTCTACAGTATCCTCTTCTACTAGGTGTCAGTCATGTAAATAATTGGATTAATGTCATCCTCCTTGGGTATTGACATTTCATACTCACTCTCTCCAACTGGCTCCTTGAACACAATATCACTATTGAGGTCACTTCAGTTTATTATGGGTTTTACTAGTTCTTTGCTGATACAACCACTAAGAACACAATTGTAATGTATTGACAACATATTTCATCACAAACATTGGCATTTAAAACACCTCAGCAATCAAATATTCATATACAACATTTAAATATGTATGCATCATTAAAGTCAATAAAATTTGTAAACTTTAATAGCCTCAATTGTTTTGCTCTGCTACTGCATTTTTCATAATGTAGTGCCGATTCTTTTTATGAACTCCAGTTCCCTTTTAGAAAACAGTAAAACAGTCATATCCACCAGATTGTGAAACATTAGTACTTTGTACTTATTCCCATATAAATTAATGCATAAATCACCCTTTAGTGTGTGGTAGATGGGAGACTGCAAACTAACATGAGAAAGATTTACTTAGTTTCTACATACTATATTCACATATCTTTCCTTTATTATTAAACTCAATAGGAGATAGTCAATTATTTTGAAGTTAAATATCAAATGCAAGTCTTGTGTATGTTATTGTTGTCTTTAATTAATGACTCTGCATAGAAAACTGCAAATGGTCTAAAATATATACCATTGTCATAATAGTTGCCTAGCAATTTCTGACAGTTCAATAAATTTAAGAAAAAGTAAATAGATGTACATGCAATATAATATATAGTAATGGTGGTCTTCTTAGCTAAATGAGACTTTAAATAAGTAATACTATACAAAGTCAAGGAGTCCTCTACCCTTCTCTCCAAAGAAAACGTTCTAACCTTTATTTTTTTCTCTTTGATCTTTTCTTTTAATGCTGATATTCGTTCTGAGGAGAAATCACTCCTACTTAACCTAATCTGTATAATAATGAAATGAAAGTCACCCAGAGATTTCTACTGATTGTCTTAATTCTGATATAAGGTTAGCAGATATATTTGCCCTTCTCTTGATCTGATTTCTGCTCTGTATAACAACAATGGATGCATTTTAGCTTAGACACCTAGACTAAGTGGGCAGAGCATATACCTCCCAAGTTATTAAAAAAACTATAATTTCATATTCGATTTTTTTCTTTGATGTGATCGTTAAGTTCTACAGATTTTACTCTTAGTAAATACCATACCTGATTAAATAAATAAATAAATAGATATTCTTCATATCTTACTCTTTTTAAATATGTTAAAATTTCAAAAAATTTCTGCCTTTCACATTATAGATTACAATTATTATTTTATTTATCAAGATATTATTTTGAAGTATAACATTTTGTCATGTCATTATCTGCCTTTCTATTTTTTTTTTCAACTGGAAGATGGAATTTAGATGCCATCTACATATCTAAGAATCTGATAGCTTTTGCCATTAGTGCTGGTAACAATTTCTACTCCACTGCCTGTTATCTAATTACTATTAATTGATATTTTAAAGTTCTAAGCGGTAAGGATACAACTTCACATTTTGCCTTTACAACTTTCTGACTCTTCTTTTAGTTGACCAGGATTTTCATTCTCCCTCACTTAACAGATTGCAAGGCTTCTATTATGTCAACTGGTTTGCATGTCTTATTGTAAACCAAATCTTTCATTATCAGCTCTGTCAAAGTCAAATTTTAAATCTGTAAATGAGGAACATACTCACTGAGACTTTACTGTTGTATGTATTTTTACAAATTCTACTATGGTTCTTTTTTTTACCTCCAGTAGAAATTATAACCAGATGACCCTTGTGTCCTAGACTCTTATCCTTATCCACCCAATAAATCATCAGATCATCCTGAAACATCCGTCTCATGTACCACAATCCTAATTGTCCATTATCTCATATCTCATGTACCTATTATAAGATTACATTTCACATTTAGTTTGTGTGGTAGACCCAAGAAGAATTATCAAACCTCTCCAGTTTAATTGTGATAGATTAACCACTTAACAAACTTGCATTTACTGCATGCTGCATCAGTACCCATCCTGTCATGTTATTTTCAATACCACTATCACCAATCAGATTTGCAACCAGCTTCTCTTCTCATAATCATGTTTTTACCTGACTGGAATTTATGTCTGTAACTAAACAAAGTTTTAGCAATTTTCTAGCTGCATGCTTGGGATGCTTCTTTCTTTTCTTTCTTTGTAAAGACTATGTTAATGCATAATAATGAAAAGCGAATATACATCCAAAGTGATCCCCAACTCTTCACATATATCCACAAAATCCAATCTTCCTGTTCTGTTTTACATAACCAGAGTTATTATAGATAATATGTACCTCACAATATTATTTGTTTTTTTATGCTATGCTATATTGACAACACACCCCTAAGAGTTGGCCAGTAGTCAGGGACTTGGGGACACACATACACAGTAATCTAGCCTTTGACCATCACGTGTCTACAGTAGTGAGGAAATCATGCTATATTGTTCAACTTATAAACAAAGGTTTAGCATCTAGGTCTAAGGAGTCATTATTCCCCTGTATTCAGCATTAATCAGACCTATCATTGAGTACAATTCCCCCTTTAGTATGCACCTAATCAGGCATATCTAATAATTAAAATGTCCACAGAAGTTCCTCACTAAAAAAATACAGGACATAGGTAACATGCCCTGTGCAGGCCACCTCAAGGCGCTATCCCTGTATTCTGTCTCCTTCAGGCTGTTGAGGGGGGTATCTATGCCCGGCATACAATGCAATGTCAGACTCCACTCTGATGGACCTCCTGCATATCCACAAAACAAACAACACCATAATTACACACTTGCCTGTGATATAAATATGACCTGCTGGAGAAGCAGGTATATATCCCAGAAACTACCCCACCTCTGAAACAGGTGCCCCATCCATGTGAAGCAGAGCTCCTTCTACTCAATTCATGTGTAACTTGGACAATTGGATGGGGAACATGAAATTCATTCCTAGTTTGGCACCTATGTCTCTAATGGACACAGGCAGCCTGTTAATGGTTCATCTCCCAGGACTCTGCTTGTAAATGTTTCATCTCCCAAGCCCCTGTTTAAATTTATCAATGGTACCAGAATTTGTCAGAGATTTGGGATGCATGGCTAGGCATAAAAAGGCCTTTGTGGTCATTAGCCTAGTAAACACTTATGAAACTATGAAAGTATGAAGGATTTCTTGGTCAGTGGCCAAGAGATCAGCAGCATTTCCATGGAGCTCTAGATATTTTGAAGTTGACAATCTGCAAAATGTTTTGCTCTGCTACATTCACAATATGTCCAAACAACCCATTTATGTGAGTGGCATGCCACTCAGTAAGGAGCATAGGCCATTGTTAACAGAGACTGTGAGAGGGAGAGAGAGAGAGAGAGATCAAGAAAATGAATATCCATTGAACAGGATACATTATGACCAATACAATAAAGTTGGTATCCAACATTTTGGAAGAAACCATCATGATAAGAGCAGAACATCTG
>NC_056744.1:759401920-759549420 GCF_019279795.1 Protopterus annectens
AATAAGAACCTCTTTGCCTAAAAAAATGACAACCACCATTTAAGGTCTTTTTCATTTAAGAGACATGGATAAAAACATTAAGATTCATAATATTTCAGACTCATCCCCATCAGCTCCTTATAACTTATCCCACCTCCTTCAAATAATAATTTCCCTTGCTTCAAAATATAAACATACATACACAAAGCCAGATACAGATGAACTCCTAGATCATACACAAAGTATAACATTATGTAACCAAGTGATACATGGATGCAACATTACTAATGATATATCCAGTCTCTCACCGTATGGGCTTATGTCCTAAGGATGGACTATCTATATAGTGACACTCTGCTATTCACAGATACCAGATCATGCTGGTTCATTCTAAACAGTAGTTACATTTTAATTAAAAATATAATTAGCTGAATGTTACATGGCAGGTTCCAGTCATCTACTCCATAGAACCATAGTGTCATAGGAAATACAGAGAACCAGATAAAATGGCAAAAAAGTGAGACAAAAGTACTGTGCCATGTCAAATCCTTTAATACAACAACATTGAAGCCATTTAGTGCTTTCATCCACAATGGATGCATTAATTTTAACAAGTAACATTTTTGGGTATATTTCTGTGTATTCATAAGGACTTTTTAGATTTGCATGCTTTTAATGATGCTTATAGTAAGTTTAGACCTGCTATTCTTAATAGAATTACACACAAATCACTTTAAAGATTTGATACAGACTGTTTTTTATTTTAATTGTTCTCAATTAACTATTTTTCACTTGACTGTGTTGTCATTCAATGGCACATATTCTAAGATGGTTTGCACCAGTATTTATTAGATGAGATTATGAAGTGGCATATTCATTCTGATGAAGTCTGTGATGATGTGAGGTAGTGCCAGTGATGCCAGACAGAGTAGCATGTGTAACACATGCCAGCAGAACTAGCTGGAGCTTTGTAAAGAATTTTATGTCATTTGTGTATCAAACTGATTTGTACAGATGATTGTGTTAAAAATGTATTTGTAAAGTTGTTTGTGTTAAAAATGTATGAACAGTGGGTCTTGCTGGACAGAAAAGAAATATACATTTATATCAGACTATACTGTTGTAACTGAGGAAATACATATATGTTAACAGAGAATGCGGGAAGGGGTTAAGTGCAGCTCAGCTTACCTTAAGAAAAATAGTCAGAAACAAAATGACTTGGTTTAGACCATAATGATTTTATCTCACAGACCTGAATGCAGCCAGAGATACAAAGTCTGAAAAGGGTTTGGGGTCTTATTATCCTTAGTGGTGAACTAATTGCTACCCTGGGGTGCCAGATAATGGCTGGTTAGTCTCTCCAGGAAGAATGAAAGGGTTGGAACTGTTTTACAGTCTCCAGGTGCCTTAGCAAAGCTTTATATGTATATTGTGACACATCTATGCTAGATCCTGGTTCAGCTTCTAGTCAGGTGGTAAGGTGTTTACCACATAATGATGTGACTAGATGTGATGCTATTCTATAGCCAGCAGTAAAATTAGATTTAGATATTAGTGAGAGATATGATAGTGGCACTCAGCATCCTGTTATTGGAATTGACAACAAAGACACTCATTAGCTTCATCTTGCCTTGCTCTAGCAAGTAAGTAGGGAACAGCAATTCTTCATTCAGTTAGGAAAATATAGTGAGACTCTTTAAATATTGTTTTTTTTTGTATATGTCTGAATCTTTCTATCTGTGTTGTTTTTATATTTCCTATGAATTGAAACTCTGGCGTTTATTGTAAATAGATGTTCAGTATTTCATGTTTTCTATTTTTATTTATTACTAAATACTAGCTGTACCCAGCCACGCATTGCTGTGGCTCAGTCTGGTTAAATGGAAAAGAAAGAAAAGAGAAAGCTCACGTTTCTAATATGTTTAATTTCACAATGCTTGTGGGTATACAATATTTTTGTTGTTCCATTGTCTGTGCAGATATAGAGATTGTTTGGTTTGCCAACTCTAGAACACACAACATATAATTGTCCATGTGAGAAGCAATCTGTGTATAGATCTAAACCGTACAATTCTAAAGATTGGCCCTGAGCTTTGTTGATGGTGATTGCAAACGCCAATGGAATTGGGAATTGCAATCTCTTAAATTGAAATGGCATATCCGTTGGAATCATAGGAATGCGAGGGATGAGGACATATTCACCTTTGAAAGGTCCTGTCAAGACTGTTGCTTCTATGACGTTGCTCATTAATTTTTTTACTGCAAGCCACATGCTGTTGCAAAGCTTTGGCTGGTTGATATTTCACAACATGATAATTGGGACGCCGATTTTCAATTGCAGTACGTGCAGTGGCATCCCTGGCAGATCGAGTGAATTCAAAAATTCTGTTGGATAATTAACCGCTTCATCTGCTTCCACAATAGTGTCGATGGACTTGTATGTGACTGCCTCGCTTTGAATGTTAGACTGAATAATATTGTTAAGTTCGTAGACGTCTTTGTTCTTGGCCGCAAGAATAGCTTGTTCAGTCAACCAATCATGATTCTTATAATTGGTTTGAATATTGGGAAATACTTTTTCAACCAATTCTTCTTTTGACGTCACTAAATTACAGAAGTTATGAGGCAATGAAATTCGTCTTGAGGTCAGATCAACCGGCACCTTTCCGCTCCCAATTTCCAGCAATTGATGTGAGAATATCTCAGCTGATTGATCGTTTTGCAGATGGGTATGCATATTTGTAGTTAATTTTAATGTCTTTACGTGTCACCACAAAGTAAAATATTTCAGGCAAGCATTTATTTCATCCGCTGGTGTTGATCGAGGAGAACGAAGCAGATCTGAAGCTGCAGAATGCGATCGCCGTGCTCGCAACAGTGCATCCTCAAGTCTGGCTGCACGTTGCTCTGCTGCTTCCTCGGCACATATTTGAGCCATTCTTTGTCTGTTTCACTCATTCACTGATGTCCGTTCTTCCTCAGTTTGATTTGCAATTACTCGTCGCATTGCTTCCGCTCCGCGAGTACGACGACCTAATTTTGATCTTCTGCGAGGCATTATTTGGATGAACTAAAGCAGATTGATTGCACTGAAAAAGAAGTAAGAAAGTTATAACAAAAACATATAAAATTGCATATTTGTATAAAAATATATAGAATTTATAGTAGTATTCGTATTCAAATGCAACGTGTGACATCTATATAATAGTAGGTATATAAAAACACGCGCGTATTTGAATGCAACATTGTGTGAAAATTTCAAAGCAATCGGTAAAGAACTTTCGGAGATTTAAGATTTTGAACAAACGAACATTTATATTTTTATTTATATAGATATCTAAACCTTTAATTGTAGCTGTTTTTCTAAGAAAATATTTAAACTTTGACAGTTATTGCATTTATTTGGTGGAACTGTAGGCTTCATGCTCCTGAAAGTCTTGCTGCTTGGTTAATACTACCATTTGTATAAGTTATTACATTTACTAAAAGTAATTGGGTACACTGATAAGAGCCTTAAAATAACTGGCTGGTGCAGTGAATCTTCCTTATACTCTGGGTGAATGTGGCAGAGCTGGAAAGTCTGTGCCAGCCTTTCCCAGGTGCGTATGCATATGTGTGTGTGCATGCAGGTAGGCGTTCTAATCTCAGTTGTTTGTGTATGTATTTGTGTGTGTGTGTGTGTGTGTGTGTGTGTGTGTGTGTGTGTGTGTGTGTGTTTGTGAAAATCAAATCTCAAAGAGTGCGTATGTCAGCTATTTAGAATAGGGACACAGAGCACTGTTTTCTGCAGAGAGAGAAAGGTGAAGTCTTATTTGGGGCCAGGAGAGGAAACCCAGCCCCAGGTCTGGAGTGTACACCCTGTGTGCTCTTAAGGGAAATTGTACTTGGTGCAGAGAATTGTATCTGAAAATTCAGTGTGCATCCATTTTTGATCTAAGTGAACATTCCCCACCAGTGTCAGTGGTGAAGACTGAGGCTCCTTGATTCCGGGCCCACAGCAGGGACATCACAAAGTCCTTTGTGGATGAAAGCGCAAAATAGTTTTAATGTTATTCTATTAAAGTATTTGAAATCGCTCAATACTTTCATGTTGATTTTTTGCATTTTTATCTGCTTTTCAGTTTGGCTTTGTTTTTATTTTGGGGTCATAGGAAATACAAGGTGATTGAGTCACAAGACCACTTACACCTTGCCAATGCCCGCCACCATTCTGTATGCCCCTTCTCAAGAACAGCAAAGTAGGTCAGTCCAGAAATAAATATATGGATTTTCATCATATTATCCAGGTTTAATTTGTAAGATGCTAGGGTGTTACATTGTTTAACTTTCAGAATAAGTTTATTCTAGAGATGTGGCATTCATTGAGAAATCCATTTGTCTTTCCAGTGCATGTTATGTATATGCTTTTGGTGAATTAAGTCCTTAGTCTTGGTATTAATGGATCTATTTGACTTGTGACAATACAGGAGATGAAGCTGGACTGGATTCCTAATAGCACTGAACATAAGGCATAGATCACCCCGCAATGCCCAATAAGAACATAAGCAAGGGGAAAGAGCTGCACGCTTTTCCTAGTAGCTCTGACAAAGAGATTTGATTTACTGAACTGTTTTTTTTTAGAAACTCAGGGATTTGACTTACTGAACTGTTTGGTTTTATTAATTATATAGTGGTATTAGTAAAAATTTTACTAATGTTTATGTATGACCAAAAATGAGACACTGAGATGCAGTTTACTGGAAAATACAACTGACTATAGCACAAAGAAAGTTTTTTTTAATATAAATTACAACTAAAAATATACTCAAATGAATTAAAAACTTCATCAAAAGTATCTTGCCTAAGATTTGACTTTGACATGCTGCTACTCACTGAAGTTAATTGTGGTAAGAAAGCCAAGCTAGAAGCAGGATGAGGGAGTTAAAGACTTCTAGACTATAGGGTTAAGGAAATGAAAATGGGTCTGCTTCAAATGGCTGCACCGACTCAAATCCTTTATTGTTAAAGTTTGTACTGTAAACAGGCAATTCACAGAGCATGCAGAACTTAGAAAGGGCAAGTGGCAATTGAGTAATTTAAAAAAAGAATACAACCACTGAAGTATTTTGTTATTTAACTGGCCTGTGCCTGAAATTATATAACCTTTGAATAAGTTGGAATATGTTTTATGTGTGAATAACGAGAAATAGTATAGACTGAAAACAGTCATTCTTTCTTAATTCTAGGCTGTGTGTTAACAAAGTTAGAATAATTAACTGGTAGACTGCAGAGTTGTAGGGGATCTCTTCACACAATAAAACAAAGATTTGATTGGAGTGGCTTTACTGTGTGATTTGTGGCCTGCAGGCTGA
Source organism: Protopterus annectens (assembly GCF_019279795.1). NCBI lineage: Eukaryota > Metazoa > Chordata > Ceratodontiformes > Protopteridae > Protopterus > Protopterus annectens. The sequence goes on from NC_056744.1 coordinate 759,407,251, forward strand.
TGTAGAGACACTTTCCTTAATTTGTGACAAAAAATCAGCATGTGTGTGTATGTGTGTGTGTGTGTGTGGGGGGGGGGTGCTTGCTGAAAATTGAAGACTTGTGGTCAACATTTTAAGGGACATTCCAAAAATGGCTGATAATGCATGAACTCTTTTATTGAATTACTCATATTAAAAAAAATTCAACCAGTGAAAAACAACTGTGAGATACTATAAGAGCTCCAGATATGTGCTATAGAAAATTCAGCTATGGATTCAGACAACCTGGGTAAGAAAAATACGCAAATATTTTACTATAGTTAGAAAAGAATTTTAAGTAATGTCATTGAATTTTCAAGACCTTTTACAAGCAAAATGTGTGGAGATAAAACCCCTGATAGCGGTCACCAGCTTGAGATCTGATATACAGAAGTATCAGTGAAAGACTTTTATGCTATATTTTGGGAAACAGAGATATTATTATTTTTTTTTTTTTGATAAATCAAAACCAACATTTTCACTACAAAATTGATGAGTTACTGTAAGGATGATCAAAATGCAGCAACATATGAACACAAAGACTTGTGGAATTAAAAGGCAAAATACAAAAATGTTTATGGTAACTAATTTATTCTTTTGAAAAAAATAGGCTTTAAGGAGGGACAATTATTCTTTTACAAAACAAAATATGAAAGCTCAAACTATAAGCAAATTAAGGTGAAAATCATCCACAAAACTGAAAAATACCTGTAATAGACTAGCAGCAGATATTTAGTAGCTGCTGACAGGGTAATTTTTCTTTGGAAGCCATATAAAATGGAATACAACAAACTAAACATCTGTGGTAGTTGGTATAATATGGCAACTCCTAGAAAGTAAAAGTTTCTTGGACATTAATAATTGCAGAGAATAATATCAATACTTCCTAAGTTCTTTTGAGTTTCAAAAATTGTAACTAACTCATGATATAAAGTTATCATTGCTGTGCAAGTTTAGAGCTGTAAAAGTCTCATGATGAGAGGAAAATGTAATGCTAAATAAATTCTACCTCAGCAACTAGTTTTGTTCTGTTTACAAGGTAAATTTTAGATGGTGTACTACTAGCACATTTACATACCCTGGTATATCATACAATATGATCAAGTTAAGGACCTTATTATGGCAACAGAACTGCTCCTTATGCATTTCCTTTTATTAAAGAACTTGTTATATATAACATCACTTTTATTCTTTGATAACTCCTTGTAGTCAGAGTCTTGCACTTTCAAACAAAAAGATAAAATAATGAATACTCACTCGTTTAGCTCTGAATGTTTAAAGTCATCTTGTAGGCCACCTGATACCATTGTGTTCCATGGCAAATTCTTTTTACATACTTCTCCTTTATGTCTATAAAATTCACTTTAACCAGGGCTGTGAAGATTGTATATCATCTGCTGGAAGAGTTCACTAATTTTAGGATAGTTTCTCTCCCAAGAATAAATCACACTGCTAAGCTTTAAGGTGCCAAAGGATTTTACTGAAAGTGTATGTCTGAAATTCCATTTCACCTCCTTGAGGGCAAGTTCCCTTTTTAATGTCTGACTTTTAAACAATGGATTTAGAAATTTTTAGAAATAGCTGATATATGATTAATAGGACATGTTTTCAGTAGTTAACATACAGATATAATTTGGGAATGTGCCAACTGTGTTTTTAAAGACCAGCATTTTAAATCACAATAACAGCAGGAGAGTTAGATTTCATTTTCTAACTTATTTATAAATCATGCATGTCTTGAGCATCACTTCTGACCCCCCTCAAATATTTCCTTCTTAGAAGGAGGAGGATCCTAGGAAGTCTGAATGAATGGAGATGATACAGGATATGATACCGAGTATATCTTGGTTGGCATGTACTACTCTTGCCTCTCATGAGTAACTGTGGTTTTGCTTCTAGGTTAGGAAAATATTGAAATAATTATTCCCTTAACTTCCTGCGAAAACTTAACAACAGAAGTGATCATCATGCCAAAGGTGGTGTCTATTTATCTAGCAATTTTCTTTTTGCATTCTCTTCCACGTTTGATCAAAAAATAGAAAAAATAAATATTTAATTTGTTGTTACCCTAACAGATGTAGGCATCTATTTCAAGGTCTCCCCCACATTGCTGAAGGACTTCTGATATTTATCGATACTCTAATGAATCAGTATCAAAAATATCTTTTACTGTATCAGATCTTTGAATTGTTAATGAATGACCACGTGAAGTATATCCTTTATACTGGGTGATGTCCATCTTTCATTTTTCAAAATATTGTTTGATAGTTGTTAGTCTTGAATTTCAGAAAGATAGTCATGCTTTGAAAAATGAAAGATGCACATCACCCAGTATAAAGGATATACTTCACACGGTCATTCAGAAACAATTCAAAGATCTTCCTAGAAAGGATTGTGTAATTTAATTACATTAAACAGTAAAAACTTCTTTACTCGGTCCATATGTTCACCCCTTTATATGAATGTCATTTGCTCTTCTTAATGCCTGCTTAAAAAACACATTGGTTATGTTATGCTCCTAGCCATGTACACGTCACTGGAAAAGTAGTATAAAGATTGTATTTATTGACAGAGTTGTTTTGAAGATAGCTAACATCTCTTGACAGATTCAATTTGAAGAACATTTTAAATTAATTCTTATCAGTGCTTTGTACATCCATCTACTACTTTGGTATGTAAATCCCCATCACACTTATATTGGCTTAAATACATGAAATAATTTCACAGTTGTTTAAACCTGAATAAATGATGTACAGTTCACACAGATATCCCTCCATTATTCAAAAGCACTTTTAGGCTTTATATAAACCACCTTTCCCTCCTTTCTGGACATTTGTTTTCATTGTATTTCATATCTGAAACATTTTACAAATCACACATATTACTGAAGATTTTGTCAAGATTTAACTTACTTGATAGGGACATTTTGATATATCAAATGGCACTGGAGTCATACCTTGTTTGAATGTTCCTCACTAAACACTTTCTATGTACAAGTTCATCACTCTTTTCTGATCATGTAGTTTTACAAAAAGTCTTTATTGAAATGGGGCTGTTTCATGTCACCAAGGTAACCTCTTTTGTAAAGGTTATATATTCAAAATCAATGAGCTGTACATTTCTAGAGCATGAAGTTCAGTGCATGTCCTCACAAAAGACGAATGGCAAATATCTGTTGATCAGATATATAATGCTGAATTTCTTAATCTAGTTATAACTCTGAAATATGAAATGTACACCTGTACTGCCAGACAAAGTTTCAGAATAAATATCTACAGATACCAGATCAAATGTAGTCACGCAAAAAAAATTAAACTTTAGTCTTGAATACATGAAGATTAGGTCATATATAAATCCATATCATGCATAGTTGTGCAGAATCCATTCATATGAAGGACAGATTTTGAACTACAGGTTAAAATTAACTCTTTATTTGTTTTGATTTGTTTTTTATCTCAGCTTTCTGTAAGGCCATAGTGCACAAAACAAAACATGTCTGCATCAAAGTTGCTTAAAATCCCATTGTGAACATTTAGTTTGGTTTGGAAAAAAATGTGTAGTTGTAGCTGGTAACCAATTAATTTATACCCTTAAACTCATGCATGCATTGCACCCAATGACATCCTGTCCACATATGGTGCTGCACCCTAACTGTCACTACTCTGAGTACATGCAATTTTACTAACAGTACATTTTCTATGGTTTATTCATGAGTTGGCGTGCATGGTTATGCCTTTGCTTTCTGAGCCTTTGGCTTCATACCCTTCAATTTCCTCAAGTAATTCATTTTAGTCTACTGATGTTCCACCCCAAGACATGCACTTACTCATATTAATCCAAGCTATGAAATATTACCTAGGTACAATGAAATATTCATTTGGATGATTGCTAGACTTTGGGTATCCACACCGTAGTAGCTCTGTATTTATTTGTTGTTAACTAGGAATGTGAAGTGATCCATGCTGAGCTTACTTTATCTATAAGCTGGGCCATAATGACAGGGCAAAATGAAAATGCAGAAAAAAAACAATATGTGATTGGGTGGAGAATATGTACACTCAAAGACAACAAACAAGTTTCACTAAAAAGCAATTGGTAGTTCAGACTGAATTCCATAACCTGGAGTTGAGATACAATAGTTGTAACCACTGTACCATCTTAATTCCAATGGCTTTACTTTGAGCAAATAGGAATATAAATTTGAATGAGGCAAACAGTTTTGCCATCCTCCTTGTAATGGTTTTCTCTTTCGACTGTTTATCATTTGTCAACAATATAGTTGTAAAACCACACCATATAAACCTTGTGTAGAGGCATAAAGATCAGCATGATGTCATTTTCAGGACATTTTCATTTATTTTTTTACATGTTAAGTGAAATGTTTCTTCATTGTCCCTTTTAGGCACAATGCAAACAACACATGCAACATAGTAATGATTTGGGGTAACATCCCAAACATTATATTTTAGAGAAGCAAGAGGCAAGCTTTTCCCCCATATATAACCCAGTCAGAAATGAAAAAAATATACTGACTTCATAGGCAGAGCCGGATCCAGCATTAGGCGACCTAGGCAACTGTCTCAGGCATGCTGGTTGTGGGGGGGGGGGGCATCCATGGCATTAATTTAATTAATATAATTCAAAAATATATAAATTGTGTCTTATATTTACATTTTTCCATCTGTGCATCTTACTCTCTCTCATATCTGCATACATTCACTTTAAGATGCACACATGCAGATGCACACTGAGAGAGAGAGAGAGAGAGAGAGAGAGTAAGAGCAACATGTGAGATTTGATTTGGGTGTAGAGGGCAGGATGTTTGTTGCCATGAGGAACTGCAAAACATTATGGATAGATTATTGCTGCCACAGCGAGCTATAAAGCATTATGGACAGATTATTGCTGCTGTTGGGAACTGCAAAGCATTATGGATGGATTATTGCTGCCATTGGGAACTACAAAGCACTATGGATGGATTTTTGCAGCTGTGGCTAACTGTGAAGCATAATGGCTTGATTCTTGCTACTGTGGGTAACTCTGAAGCATTATGGGTGGATTCTTGCTGATGTGGGTAACTATGAAGCATTATGGGTGGATTCTTGCTGATGTGGGTAACTCTGAAGCATTATGGGTGGATTCTTGCTGATGTGGGTAACTATGAAGCATTATGGGTGGATTCTTGCTGTTGGTGGAAACTATGAAGCATTAAAGATAGATTCTTGCTGCTTCAGGGAACTGCAAGCAGAGTAACGTGCATGAAGCAGATTCATAGCTTGCAAGTACAAGCAAAGGGGTGCTTGGGTGTGTCTGAATTTGTATGGGTGTGCATGTGTGTGTGTGATTTTTATTTAATAAAAAATGCTTTCTTTATTAAAACCAAAGCTTTCGGGAATGACCCTTCTTCAGTGTTTAATTAATACATTTAAAATAAAACGCATATATATGCGCATTAAAACACCACCACATGGCACAGCCAACCTATAAGAACACAATACAAATACTTAAATCCAATTAATTAGTGTACTATCATTAAAAAGCAGTTATTAAAGAAACACATATTAATTATATGTCAAACCTATACCTTTCATAGAAAGAATTTTTTTTCACAAGAAATTCATATATACACTTCAATCAATATATATTAGACATATACAACAAAGCATGAACATTAAAAAATGATGATTAGTGATATTGCCTCTGTCTAAATTCTAACATTGGCTTAATGGTTACCATATTGTTTAGCCCTGGTGCTTTATCGGCTTCAAGCCTTATAATCCATTTGTATTCAGATGTATCCAATTTATTATTTATGTCACCATGCCTTAGACTTCTATTTATTACTTCCAAGACTTTAAAACTAAAGCTATGTAATGCCCTTTTTTTTCATTTTTATGTTGTGCTAACACATTAGAGGAAATATTTCTTCTCATTTCTGACTTATGCTCAGTGATACGATCTTTTAAAGTACTTGAGCATTTCCCCACATAAAACCCTGGGCATTGCGTACAAGTAGCTAGATAGACAACCATTGTAGTTCTGCAAGTTGCCTGACATTTTATTTCATATCTTAATTTACTTATTGGATGTTCAAAAAACTTTTTAACACAAATATCAGCGCAGCAACTACAAGCATGACATGGTATTGTTCCCACATTATGTATTATTGGCTGCAATAAGTTTGCTTCAAAATCTTTGTAGCATAAACTTTTCTTTAGATTGTGCATATTTCTATATACAAACCTAGGTCTGTATCCCAATATTGTACACAGCTCAGGTTGGGCCATCAAAACCTGCCAATTTTTTCTAATTATTGATTCAACATATTTGGTCATATTGTTGTATGTGGTAACATATCTCAATGTAACTTGTTTATTATTAACTTCGTCTTTCAACATTGTACAATTACTAAAATATGGGCATGCATATGCATTTCTATTTTTCAGTATATTATCTCTTATTTCCATGACATATCTCATATTGTACCCTCTACTTTGAAATTCATTGCATAATACATCCATTTGTTGCTCACATCTACACTGATCTGTATTTAGTCTACTAATCCTTAGCAGTTGACTCTTGATAATCCCGCCACATACATGCCATGCATGCATTCTTTTGGCATGCGTATATCTGTTAACCTGTACATTTTTTCTATAAACACAGGTTCCAAGTTCATTGTTGCAGTCCTTATATATTTCAACATCCAAGAAAGACATTTTACTATTAGATGAATTCATTGTGAACCTCAGAAAATCAGTTGTATTATTCAAATAGTGCATAAATACATTCATTTGTTGTTCATTTCCTTCCCATAATAAGAAACAGTCATCTACGAAACACTGATAGAAAAGTATGTTATTCTATGAAAGGTATAGGCTTGACATATAATTAGTCTGTGTTTCTTTAATAACTGCTTTTTAATGATAGTACACTAATTAATTGGATTTAAGTATTTGTATTGTGTTCTTATAGGTTGGCTGTGTCATGTGGTGGTGTTTTAATGCGCATATATATGCGTTTTATTTTAAATGTATTAATTAAACACTGAAGAAGGGTCATTCCCGAAAGCTTTGGTTTTAATAAAGAGAGTGTTTTTTATTCTATTCATTTTTCTTGGATATTTATCGTGCAAAGAATAGAAGAAACTTTTGTGGTTGGAGTTGGATTTCTGATTTTTATTTAACTCGGGCTGGCATGGCATGATTCTGATGTGATAACACAGAAAGGTAAAGCAGTAAAGTCTGCCAGTTGTATAGTTGTATATGATTTTATTAAAGAACTACCAAAGAAAATGACTGATTATCCTTTTCTAACTCAGCTGTAATATATTTTTCACTGGATGGCGTGCGAATCTAGTATCACTCAATTACAGAATAAGGCGTTTGGCTATGTATATGTATGTATGTATCTGACTTCTTGTTTCACTTGCCTTCTTGTACATTATTCTAATTACTATTTCTTGGTAATCTATTCCACATATTAGCCTATTTCTAGTATTAAAGTGATGAAGTATTTCCTTTCGCTGTCATAATTTTTTTTCTACAATTCAATAGTGCTTTAACAATTGCACAGTGTAAAAGACTGGTCCTTGAGGAGTAATTTTAAACATTGCTTTTTCATTCATTGATTCATATATTTTGTTTTACTGCTTAATATGAAAAAAAAATCCTAAACTACAAATTTAAAATGCCCTCTAGTAAACGTTTCTGTATTTAACAAGAAATATATTAAATCAGGAAGGTGAATCAAACATCACATACATTTATGAATGGTCGTAAAAATGTAAGCAGTGGGCCAAGGGACCAAGGTACACTTAATAAGCCACTGGCAAAGTGCATTTTCAATGAATGTGAGTTTGAGTTTCAAAGCATTTTCAATAAACTTCAGTTTCAATGTACTTTCAGTGAATGTAAATTTCGATGCATTTTCAATGAATGTGAGCTTCAAGGAAAGAAAAGTTCACTGTTATTCATAGTAAGTCTGTTTTTTGGATGTGAAGGTGTTTTGTTTAGCAAATGACAATTAGTGTTTGTGCTATAAAATTGCAAAGTTTGATAGTAGTGCAACAAGTAGCAGGCTCACCTTTGGTGCAGAAGGCTGTGGGTTCTACTCTCATACCATGTAAATGGACTGCTGACACTGCAATGCAGTAGAAAGGGATGCTGCAGTCCTGAGTGTGTTATCTTTCGATGAGATGTTAAACCATGGCCCTATCTGCCTGCATTGATGGTAGGTGCTGTGAGATCCTTTACATCCACCTAAGCTATCAAAAAGAGTAGGGGGCAGTTCCCTGATGCCGTAGCCAAATTTCCCCTAGTAGTATAAATACCACCAAAGGTCTACCCTGAAAAGAGGCTACTAGCTTAGTGAGGATAACCGAGTAAACAAATGATAAATTAAAAAAAAATAATTTAAATCCACGTCTCTGTCTTCTCTTCTAAAGTAAAGAAGGAAATGGTATGCACACTAATAGTTTTAACAATCTTACCGTAATTTAGGGAGAGAGACAAGCGATGGGACACTGGAACGGCTGTAGGGAGGGAGCCATGCTCCATTAACCTGCCTGGGGCCTCATTTGACCATTATCTGGCTCTGTTCATAAGGACATTGCCAAAAGTTAGGATGAAACATTAGAACTATGAGGCATAAACATTATCACTGATCTATCATGCTGCCAAATTTTACTATGCCTATGTGTCAACAGATTTTGTACTACTTTCATACACTTGAGCTGTAGTGACAAAGTAATTACTGATTCATCCTCCATAAAGTAGGACAACATACATCAAGGACATTATGTTCCATATTTGCAGTATATATTATGGTACACACTTGCTTTCTAGTCAAAAACTAAACATAACCAAGAAGACTTGCAGTTGCACCATCAGGATAAATTAAAAAATGCATTACAAAAATTCTGGTTGATCAAACAGTCTTGTATAAAAGCCATGAAAACAGTTAAATATTTAAAAGTGTAATGATTCTTTTTCCGATCGGAAAACTTTTTGACAGTTCATGTCAAGCACATTTGGTGTTCAATGTGTAGTGTCAGAGGGGTTTCAATGACTGCAGTTTCAAAAAATAAAAGGAACAGTCACATTCATTATAGTAGACTCCCTCTTATCCGGCCTCTCTTTAACCAGCCTCCTCTTTAACAAGCCATCAAATTTCTGCCATAGCCCTAGCAAAAGACAACAGAGAAGAATAGCACTTCTGCCTCCTCTAGGCTAAATAATGACAGACATTTGAGTTTTAGACTTCATATGCTTTAGAAAAATGCATGCTAACACAAATCCTGTTATTCTAGCTGATTTATAACCTATAAATGCTATTTGTCTGCTTTTTATGATTAAACAGCCATTGTTTTATCCAGCCTAAGGTCCTGTCCCAGTGAGACTGGATAATAGGGAGTCTGCTGTACTGATTTTAATTTTAGGCCTGAGAAGGAAAACAATTCTAATATAGTAAAATTAATAATAAGCATATCAATGAAAAATCAAAAAGGCTTATCATTTTTGTTTCAAAAATATTTGTTTCTTGCTGATTGACTTGTTGCCCACTGTAAGTAGAGACAGCTGTGATCATGGATAAATAATCCTATTCCACAAACGTATTTCAGTTGAAAACAGAACAAACAGCAAGCATTTAAGGAAAGTATGCTATGCCAACCAATTGCTCAGAATATTTTGTTTATAAGCTATAAACAGCATTTTCACTGATGATGACTGTTTAGTAAGACTGACTTGCCAAATCTGGCTGACTGAATATGTTGAAACAAATGTAGAACCCAAACATGCTCGCAATGCAGGCTGTTGAATTGTACCTAAATATGTTCCTTTCTTTAAAAGCTATGTAAGTGTTTTTTGATATAATTAATAAACCCTTGCAAATATGTACAAGAAATATTTTAAGGGTGTAGTCAACCACACTGTGGTAAGTGTCAGAAGAACTTATAACGCTGTTGTCCATGGTGTAATGGAAGTTGACAGTTGGCAATGTCTATTATCATTCTGCATAGACAGTACAGTCACTGACTGCACAATTTTGTACTTTGTTGAGATGTAGCAGAAAATGATTATGTCACTTAGACAAGCATTAAAATCACTTTGTATGTAGACTTGAACGTGAAGTTTTATTACGAAAATATCTGCAAGTTTTGGGGCAGAAATATTAGATTAAACAGCCATTTGTCAATGAATATATAAGTACTTACACATTGTCCAAGTACCTTGTTAGCCATTTTAGCTACTGAGATGGCAGTGCAAAAAACCTCAAAATATCAGTGTGCCTTCATTTGAGATGGGTTTAACATTAACCATAGTAATTTCTGCTATGCATCCCTACTCTGCCTATGATTTTTGCTGAGGTATGCAATCAGGTTTTGCTTGCACCAGTAATAGCTCTGAAGTGTTCTGCATATTGTCCAGTGCTTTTTTCTTGAAGTATACAAATGCACATTTTATGAATCACACCAATATTGTCTTTGTTTGAAATATTCCCCATCCATCCATGCGCCTGCTGCACTGCCCATGTTCCTTGACGTTTATGTAACCTACTTGTTAGGAGATGCCTCTTGAAGCATGTACCTTACTTACTCTGTATCATCTTTTTCCCAAGGAAAGAAGAAAGAAGGAAAAGAAATAATGAATGAAGGATTCGGTTTACATTTAGTAATAGCAGTTGATAATAATTTAAAAGCAGCTAACTTATATATGGCCAGACTGTTTGTTTCCCCCGTTCACTTCCTTTGCATACAGACTACCACCTCTTTCTTATTTGTGGGTTATTTGGGAGTAACTTCCAGTCTTCCCTTCAGAATGATTTTTGTTAAGCATGGCAAAAGTTTGAAGTTAGACTTCTTATAATAAATACCAAGAAAATCTACACAGTCCTCTTTGGATTTGCTGAAAAACTGACCTGTGCTCCATAACTGACTCTACCTAACTCCTGGATATGAATATTATTCAAATTATGCTGTTAAAATACCTTAACCTGTAGTTTGATTCGACTTTATCCTCTCCTTCTCATGCACTGTGGTTCTTTCCAAGAATTGTACATTAACTGAAAATGTCATAAATCAGCAAGCGACTTTCTTCCAAGGCTAGTGCTATTCTAAATAAACATATCATAATACAACATCTGAATGTGTAGCACCCATGTTTACAACAGGACATGTTCAATCTGTATTTAAAAAACAAACTGCAGATTTTTTCCCCCTTTTGACCACTATAAATACTACTGTTCCTCTGTAAAAGCTAATATGTCTCAGGTAATTAAGAGGGCATGTTTTATCTTTACCTCCATTACACTTGCAGTATTATTTGGTGACCATTACCCATGCTTGGCAAACAGCTTACACATACATTTTCATCTCTGTTCCCTCCAGTACAATAATGATCCTGTTCACTCTGCAACACCAGCAAATCACCTGTAAGTAGTTATGAGATCCATGCTAAGGTAACCCCTCTCCTCCAATACCATGTGTATTCTGACAAAAAACAAGTAGAGTGTGCCCATGAATAGTCCAAAAAGAGATCCACTTGAAATAAAGCTATAGTCGGATAGACTAAGCCAAAGAAAGGAACAACCACAGTCCAAAATAAAAATAAGTGAACTGCATACATGATATTGCTCAAAATGAATAGACAAAAGACCATAAAAATGAGTCCACTGTAAACACAACGCTTCTTCTTCTTTCGGCTTTTTCCCGGTTAGGGGTTACCACAGCGGATCACCTGTCTGCTCATGATTAGCAGTGAAGTTTTACGGTGCCGAGTTGTCAGCCCGGCGCCCAACCTTCCACAGAAGGCAGCCACTGTAAACACAATAATGATAATAAAAACTTTAGACAGTTAAATGCTTTCATACAGAAGACATCAAGGACTTCATCAGAACTGAGTTAATACAAGCTGCAGAAATATATACATTGCTCACCAACAAATCCAGTTAGTTAACTCATAAACTGGATGGCCTTTCTCGGTCTTGAGAGACAGTAAGTTATGCATCACAAAATCAGTTGATGGTTGAAAAGCAGTGCCTGCTGTGACCATAAAGTCATATGTTTGACCAGCAGACTCTGTTACAGTTTGTGCAGGTATAGACGATGCCTGGCTATGTGGGTAACAAAGCTATCCTCTGCCATCTCTGCTCTCACTTCTCCTCCCACAGCTCCTCTCTCTTCTTCTCACTCTACCTGTAATGATGGCTGACTCCAAGTGATAAAGTCAGCAGCTATGACTTGCCGGCCTGTTGAACTGATGTCACCTGTCTTCATGTCATGCTTGCAGACATCTTTTGAAGCATAAAATTGGCTTTCAAATGGGTCTCCAGCTGATGGCAAACTCGCAATACAGAAGGTCTTTGCAGATTCGACCATCCCAAATACGGCTGACATGACCAAGCCAGCACAAACACCTTTGGAGGAGCAGAGCAAATATGCTTGATACCCCAGCCTGCTCTAGGATGTTCTTGTTTGGGATATGGCCATGCAAAGTGATTCCCAGGATCATTCTGAGGTAGCGTAGAAGAAATGCATTCATCCTGTGTTCTTAGCAGGAGTACAGGGTCCATGGTTCACTACCATAGAGCAGCATGCTATGCACACATACTTGGCATACCTTCATCTTAGTGTTGATGGTCAGTTTGGAGTTGTGTCAGACTCTTGCTGTTAGGAGTGCCATTGCTGTTACTGTCTTACCAGTCCAGGTATTCAGCTCGGCATCCAAGAAGAGGTTGCTGGCAATGGTGGAGCCTAGGTAAGTGAAGTCATTCACTACCTCAAGATTGTGATCACCTGCTGCTATCCTGCTACTTGATGTTGGTCTTCTTAAGGCTGACTGTGAAGTCAAACTCTCTGCAAGCATCACAAAGGAGCTTATGGGGCATTGTAGTGCTTCCTCAGTGTGAGCAGTCAAGGCAGCATCATCTACAAACAGCATCTCTCTGATCAGTACTGTCCACACCTTGGTCTTTGCTCAAAGGTGTCCGAGGTTGAAGAGATTATTAGTGCTTCTAGTATGGAGGTATACACTATCTTGAAACTTGTTAAAGGCATGGAACAGTAACAGAGGAAAAAAAGATGCTGAAGAGTGTTGGAGCATGTACACAACCTTCCTTCACTCTGCTCCTGATTGGGAATGGGCCCGAGGAGCAGCCATCATATTGTACAACACCATGCATGTCCTTGTGGAAAGATGTAATCATCCTCAGCAGTTTGGGGGAATATCCAATCATCTGTAGCAGGGTGAAGAGGCCTTTCCTGCTGACCAAGTTGAATGCCTTAGTTAGATCAATGAAGATGATGTAAAATAGTTTCCTTTGCTCGTGACACTTCTCTTGGTGCTGCCTTAGTGAGAAGATCATGTCAAACGTAGACCTTCCCACTCTGAATCCACACTGCACCTCAGGGTAAAACACGTTCTGTGAGTGATTGCAGCCTGTTCAAAACTACGAGGGCAAAGTCCTTCCCAACAATGCTGAGGAGGGATATTCCATGGTAGTTGTTGCAGTCAGTTCAGTCTCCTTTGTTCTTACACATCATGATGATGTTGGCATCATTCATATCCTGGGACACTCTTCCTTCCTGCCAGCACTGTAGCAGGAGCTCATGCAGGTTGTTGAGGAAAACACACTTCTTGACAACCTTGAAGACCTCAGGTGAAAGTTATTCTTTCTTGGAGCTTTACCACAGGCAATGGAGTCAATGGCTTTACAGAACTCTTCTACAAAGGGTAGATCAGCAAGCTCTTCCATAATAGAGAGGGGTGGAGTTCTGTTTTTCAGCTGCTGCATCAGCAGCAATGGTGTCCTTTGAGTAGAGCTCCTGGTAATGCTATGCCTATCTCTCCAACTGTGTAGCTCAGTCTGTAATGACTTCACCTAAAGCATACTTAGGGGCATAGTCTTGACTGCACTGGGGCCAAAGGCTTTTTTCATGCCATCATACATGGCATGGATGTTGCCACAGTCAGCAGAGAGTTGGATGCTATGAAAGAGATTCGGCCAGTAGTCAGTGGCACATTATCGAGTGACCCACTGGGTGTCATTTCCGGCCTTCCTGAGTGCAGCTAGAGTTACCCCTTATGGCTTGCTCTTGTAGTTGAGCAGTGCTGCTCACTTGGCTGTGAGTGCTGGTTAAGTCTCCATGATTACTGCTTCAAACCAGTCTGAGTTTTGCCTCTCTTTTTATGAAGGTATCCATGGCAGAGTTGCAGATGGTGTTATGGCTATGGTTCCACCTCACTTCAGTACTGCTTTGTGGGTAGTCCTTGAGGGCCTCTGCAATACTATCAGTGAAATGCTCACACAGATCTGGCATTGATGTCCTGGCAGTCTTGACAGAAGGGTGGGCTTTCTGCTTTGAGCAGGGAATTTGTTTGGGCTGGAGATGCACCTTGCTGCCAACCAGGGAGTGATCGGTGTCACATTCAGCACTGTGATAGCTGTGGGTGACAAAGACACAGTTTTGCAGGTGTCTTCTAGTGATGACAAAATCTAACTTGTGCCAGTGATGGGACCTTGGGTGTTGCCAGGATACTCAGTGGTTAGGCTTGGTGGCAAAGAATGTGTTGGTCACACAGAGGTTCTTGTAAGAGCATAACTCTAGTAATCTCTGCCCCTTGTCATTTAGCTTGCCAGCACCAAACTGTCCAGTGCTGCTGGGCCAGTAATCTTGGTCAGCACCAGTTCCGGTATTGAGGTCTCCAAGCACAAACAGGTGTTCTGTGGCAGGTATCACTCTAATAGCAGTCTCAAGCTCCATGTAAAACCCATCCTTTGTCTCAGCTGAAGAGCAGAGTGTGAAGGCATAGACGCTCAGGATAGTCACTGATACTGAAGACGTTTACAGGTGGAGTGAGATGATTTGAGCTGCACCTTTTGATGGCAGTTCTATTAAGGACAGCAGGGAATTTCTCACTGCAAAACTGACATCATGCAATCACTGCTACTCTGGTTCCTTCTCCTGCCTGAAGAATGTGTAGTCCTGTTCTCTGAGGTTACCATTTGCTGTAAGTCTGGTCTCCTGCAGCATAGCACTATCGATGTGGAGCCTCTTGAGTTCATGATCAATGATGGCTGTTTTCATGGAAACGTTGACCTGGCAAAGATCATCAGAGAGGTGGGGGCATAATGTCCTGACATTCCAGGTTGCCAATTGCAATATTGGTACTTTACTTTTAATTTTTTCATTGCCTGGTGCAGGTGTTTACAGTCTGCCCTTCAGTATATACCTTAGCTCCAAGCACCTATTGAAGTAGGCAGACTGTGTTGGGTCAGCATCTTACTGGCTGGGGGCTGCCCAGCTTGAGGTGGGCAATAATTGACCAGTGGGACTATGATGGCCCCTCCTACTCTTGGAAACAGCCCATAGCATCTTAGCTTATGACAATCACTCTGCACTTATAACTCATAACTGCTATCTCCCATGTTGTTTCTGACACTGTAAGTAGCGGCACTGAAGTGACCTCTCCAGGATGCAAGCCTGGGCATATTAGATGGGCCCAGTTGACAGGAACTCCCTCTTGGCCTCTCTGATGTGGTCCAAAGGAATGCAGAGTGATACATTTGGCATCAGCTTGGCTGCAAGAACTGCCGGAAGGCAGAGTTGTCAACTGGCTGCCTTAGGGGCTCCACTTCAGATTTTCTGTCTGGATTTACTCTCATAACCTTTTCTTCTCCCAGTGATGTCCACAAGGGAGCAGAGCCATCATACAAAGCCCAGATTGTGAGCTTGAAGTCAGAGTTATCTTCTCTCAGATGAACTGCCTGACAAGGCTAATGATCTCAATCTGCCTGGGAACTGATAAACTAAACCATGATAAATTAACTAGTACTTAATTAAATACTTAAAATGCTTATTTTTGAGGAAATCTATCATAAAAAGGATGCAGGGGCATTTCATCATTTATTAAGCAAGCTAAAAGTGTCAGTTAACAAAAAAAGCTGACACAATAGGTACTTCAATCAAGATGTCATCCAAAAGTTGTTTGTATTTACTGCTCACTTTATAAAAGTAAAATGATAATGGGGTAAAACTGAATTAGTATAACAAAAGGGTCATTTTTCCATTTCCTTTCATTGTCTTACACTTTAATTCTGAAGACATAGCTGTTTAAAGAATTTAATTCTATTTTTGTGTGCTGATTTTACCTTTTATTTATAGATGTTTGAAATTCTACTGAAAGCACTATCTGCTCAGTTGTATTACAAAGATATGGTCCCTTACTGTTACTCATCATGACTTATATGGCCATTTGGGAGTTCTGTTTAGCATTTGGTTCAGAATAAATCTATACAGCTCACATTTTTAGGAGACAAACTATGTATGTTTGTGCTGGTGGAAGAGTGTGTGGATGAAAACAGAAAATGTGAACACATTAATATTATAACTGCTGCAGCTGGAGCAGAGCACATTGTCTGACAGTAGCAGCTGACTTGAAATATTTTATTGTAGGCATTCCATGTGTGGTCCATGCTGAATGGTAAGTTATGACTGAGGTACAACAAATCATTGATTATTTGGGGAAACTGCCTTAGGGTACTGACATACTGCTTCTTATTTACAGATCCATTAGTTCAGAATTGTCCGTTGCCATAGTCTGGCATTGTACATTATAGGAATTTTCCATTGGGGGTATTGTTTTGAACATCTGCTCAATATGCATTGTACAATAATAACCTCAAATCTTTTATTACTGACTTGTCCTTATATCAGAAGTATAAATTCAATAAATAATTTCCGATGATTTCTGACATTTTCTGTAAATATATTAAACCACCTTTCCCCCATAGTTTGGTGATATGAAGTACATTACATAATGTTAAATAATGATAAAACTGTTCTTAACTATTCACTCCATCAGAAAACACATATGTACATTTTATGAATGAGGGCATGCCATATTATTCTGACAATTTTCTTGTAGAATTTCTTATGCATACAAAGATATTTTCCTTCACTGCTGTCTAGCACTGCTAGTTTTATATAGCTATTTGGATGGTCTTCTTTCTGTCATTCAGTTCACAGTAAATCTACACGTTTTGCATTTTCTTTGTAGTTGAACTCTATATATATCTGTTGATGGGTTGGTCCGAGGAAGTGAGCATATAACAATTGATCACAGTAATGCGATTGTAGCCAGAGAGAGGACAGCAAATGTTGTCTGACTGAAGTAAATTAAATTAAATTACTGCAATGATTAGGTACACCTACTATGCTGCTTTGCAAGGCATAACTAATATGCAGTGTACTCATTTGGATCATGTACCATTTTGAGTGTTTTTTAAACTCCAGTCCCTATTAGTATTCCCTTACTTTTTGTATCTTTGACCAGTCTTAGGGGAACTGAAGAGGAACTGGCATATATATATATATATATATATATATATATATATATATATATATATATTAGTTCATGTGTGTTCACTGCCGTACTCAGACATTATTCATTACAGATGATTTGCATTATGGTTCTTGTGCTAAATTTCTGGCCATTCTGCAGTATACAGTTATAACCTTGTATACTTATTTTCTGACTTGTTATTACATGAGAAATATAAATCATTTATGCAGATTGCTTTTGAATACCAAGCTTTTCTGCAACTGGAATTATGCCACAACCTCTGCAGTTTAGAGTGATATATATATATATATATATATATATATATATATATATATATATATATATATATGTATGTAAATATATATATATATATATATATATATATATATGTACCATATGATATTAAAGCTGTTTATGTAAATACTGAAAAAATTATCTTCCTGGCTATGTTCCTGCTCTATAACCTAACCTCTTCACTCTCCTTATATGATTACTAAATGCCTATGTCTTTTGCTACTAGTGACTAATGATACTTTCTCCATATTTATTTAATTTTATTATTTGTATCTTCACTTATTAATACTGGTACAATAATAGTGATCAATATATCTCTTTTTATACCTCTCTGATTGAATTAATTGAATTCTGCTTTAATGTATATTTTCTATATATACTATTGTACTACTGTAATCAAACAAACTAGATTCCTGGTTTTATGTATATATTCTGTATATGCTACTGTATTTACTATCTGTAACACTATTTCTACTATTGCACCAATTAATGTTTATATTTTTTTCTGTATCTATGTTCTTGTTGGAGCTTGTCTCCCCAGGGCTCCAATGAAATTGGGCTATTTTATGCCCAGTGGACATTCCCTGTAAACAAATGCAAAAAATAAAATAAATAAATGTCTACTTACACTGGTCAGTCATCAGCTGACTGCATTTTATAAGCTGATTTGCTGTAATATTTCTTACACTTACAGAGATATGGTCCTTTACTAGTGCATAACAGACATAATCTTATACAGCTATTTACATGGTCTGCTGTTTTGCATTCAGTTCACAACAAATCTGTAAATTTTGCATTTTTTCAGGTTGATAAACTTTGTATGTATCTCTTGGTAGGGCAGTTTGTGGAGGAAAGCACAAGACAAACACTGAACACACTAAAGTGATCATCACTGGTTTGGGGTAGTGCACATTGACAGCAGCAAACAGAAATACATTACTGTGAGCATTTTTGCAGTGTCTATGCAGCCCAGTAAGCCACAATGTAGATGCAGTAAATCCTTAAGAGTATTTTGAGTATGCTTTGTACCTAAGTTTCCATTTTTGTACTTTCACTGTTATGATCTGCCTAATAGGAAATGAAATCTGTACACCTGTATAGAAAAATTCACAGATTATCATGATATATATCATAAGCCCTTTTCACTGCAGATTAAATGCAGAGATATTTCACTTCTGATATGAATTTAAAGCTTATAGTTTGAAAGCTATTAATATTTGCTGTGATTATCTACTTGAACAATGATCCTTTGGTTCAGAAGTCTACTGTCACAGTCTGATGTTTCACATTATAGATGGCTTACTTTGGGTCTGTTGTTTTAAAGTCCCTGTCAGCATGCAAAGAACAATGGCCTTAGACTCTTCATTACTGACTTGCAATGCATCAAAAGTAAAAATTACACAGAGATGTCTATATAGAACTCTTCTATAAATGCAATTTGGTCTTCTCAGCTACAGTTTGGAGTGATATATATATAAAAAAAAATAAATTACATTTCATAAGTGAGGCCATGGTACATAATTCTTCCTATTTAACTTTAATGTTTTTCATGAATACAGAGATATCATCCATTGCTGTTTTTCTGTCACCACTAGTCTTATATAATCATTTAAATGCACTGTTGCTTTTTATTTGATTGACAACAGATATGCACATTTTGCATTTTTGTCAGACAGACAAGCTCTGTTTTTATCACTTGATGGGTCAGTGAAGTTTATGGATGGAATCATAGGACAGGTAATCACAGTGAGGTGATTACTGCTTGTGAGGGTCACTGTACCTGTTATTGTAGCAGATTTTTAATGTAAGCAGAAGGGATCCCTATCAGATGATCTAAGTTTCTAAACTTTGAAATTCATATGGTTGGAACCATATGGTCGAAGTTTTGAAACTTTTAACGTTTTGAATGGAGATTGTGGTATAGCACGGATCAGGAAATGTACCCTTTTCCTCACTGTAGTGCAGTTTTAGAGTTGGTATATCTAATTTGCAGGGGGCATGGTGGTGCAGGGGGGCTTGCAAAAATGTAAAAAAGAAACTTTTTTTAATGTTCGACTTTCCAAAAATTCGATCATACTATATGATTTTTGAATTTTCAGAACTTCGATCATCTGATAGGGATCCAGCAGAAGACAATTGATAACAGCAAAATGACAGCCTATATTGCCTGACAGCAGCAAATTTTAATGTATTTCTTTGCTTAAGAGAATCACAGTAAAGCATAGAGATATTTGTTTGACATATGCAGTATCGCTAATATTATTTTAATTTTGAAAAAAAAAATAAAAACATGTCTGAACACTAGGAGTCCACAGAGAAAGCATCACCACAGGATAGACAGGGTGGAGTAATTAGTGTTTACAAATGGTAATGAACATCAGGAAGTATTTTCCATATGCGCCTTAACAAATGAAAAATGGAAAGTGACATTATCATGTTATTTGGATCTATGCAAGCAGAGGACATTAGAAAAAAATATACTAAACACACTTAGATAAGAGAGCCACAACAGAAAATCTAACTATTTATCTGAGGTACACTGTTAATATTAACTTTATTTAAATAATGCTACCAATGTCTCATGAACAGTAGGCCACACATTAGGAAGCAACGTGACATCTACAAGCTGCCAAAATATTTTTTGGACTCACATTAAAAACTGACTATGCAATGTATGGTACTCAAATTACTCAAAATTGTTTATAAAAGACTATGAAAGTCATTACATTCATTACAATGTTTACATAATTAGATTATTAAAAGGAATAAGGAATATGAAACTGTCATGACAAGCTGGCTTATGCAAACAGTGAGTGTTGCAAGAAAAGTGAGGCTGCACTCATTTGAGTAAGACAAGCAGTCACAGATCTAAGTACTTATTTTAGGTATCTTGTATTAGTAGTAACAATTGTGCAATATTGAACAGTATGCAATGATGGGTCATTGTTATTCAAAAATATGCATGCTGATTGGACAGTAAAGTACCACTGAGCAGGCAGACCTTTTCCCACTGATACATGCTACAGAGGGATACCACTCAACTGTCTAGATTTTCACAGACTGTCCAGATTTTTGCCTCATATTTTTAATTTGTTCCTCATAAGATTTGCGGTTTTCTGACAAATCACCAAGGAGTGAAGTCACTAAATAATGACATTCATTTAAGATTCAGATTTCATATCCTTCAATGTATGCTAACACTAACCTTGTTATTCTAACAGCTTTCTAAACTTATAAGAGCAACATTTACAATCTATCCCTATTTTATGGCCTTTCTCCCCCTTTATTTATGTCTTTTTCCCACATTTCTTGAGCAAAAGAGGTTGAGAGGTATGTCAGCAGAGGATAGACAAAATACAAGTAAAATCAGGTACATTTTGCAAAACTAAAGAAACAGAAAAGTATCTGATTTTCCTTGTATTGTTGTACTGTCTCAGGATACTCTCTTACCTCTGAACTTTCCAGATTTTACAGTAAAAATAAAAAAAGCAATGGAGATTCTTTTTTTCTCTGTTGCTTCTATTGAACAGCACTAACATACCTCATACACATGTGCAGTGCATTCACAAATGCAGAAGAACAAGAAACAACAGAGAGGAACACTATTGACTCATTATACAAAGATATTATTTAAGAAAGGTAAGCATTATCCACATGATCAAACTACTACAATCATGGGCAAATCCTCATATACCCACACCCACTCATTGGTTATTTCTTAATAATATCTCAATAACTCTGTCGGTTGCGCATTACGAGATAAGGAAGGTGATATTTACAAGCTGATATAATTTGCTTGACACATTCAGTAAACAGTCAGCATGGGACTTACAAGGCTAATGTTACAAAATTGTGTTTGTAAAACAGGTCTAGAAATATTGAATATTTAAGTCATAACCAATGATGTGGTGTGGTATATTGAAGATTTACCCACGTTTGGCATGGTTTAATCACGAGGATGAAGCCTGAGTGATTAAATAAAGCCAACTGTGGGTAAATTTCAATATACCACAACCATGGAGTTGGTTATTGCTATTATACAATGACATTATTTAAGAAAAAAATGCTTACTTTTCTTAAATAATGTATTTACATAACGGTGCATTACTGTTCTTCCACCGGTGGTGATATACTGCTTCCTTGTGTTGATGTAGTACGCATGCATATGGGACTTGCATTCCTATGCATTCCCAGTACATCAATGCTTTGAAATGGAAGCAATGGACAAAGGAAAGTCTCCACTGCTTCGTTTTTTTTCTTGTTTTTTTATTAAAAAAAAAAAAAAAAAAAAAAAAAAGGTTTTCGAAACTTTATACCAACGGAAAAAAGTCTGGGCAACCGGACCTTTTTCAATTTGTATATTGTGGGATTTACAACAAGCACGCTGGCTAATCAGTGTACACGTTTTGGAATATTAATGGGGGGGGGGTCATTGTAGATTTCCATATTTATAGTAATTAAGAAATAATTTAGTGCAACATTGTAAAATTAGGGTGCCATATTTGAGCAGTTAGTGTTACCTAAAATATATATTAAAATATGATTGGTAATATGATTGCATTCAGGTATACAAATGCTATTTTGATGAAGTAGTTATGAACATTAGCTATAATTTCACATTTACATTAATGTCTTAAAGGTTGTGTGTCTTGCAATCAAACATATGTTATGCTGTACACAAAACTAAATACCAAAAATCTGCCTCTCGTTCTTGTCATCCAGCATGCATGGCTTTATTAATTAATACTGCTATTTTCACATATTTGAAAAACATAACATACGTAATTTGCATTTAGTGTGCAATATCACAAAACAGTCATATGCTATGCAGTTGTGTCATGCATCACAAGAAAGCTCTCCCATTATTAGTCAGTTCACTGGCCAATACCTTGAGTGCATATTTCACATTTGCAGAAATCATTGCTGGATCATAACACTACTAATTTTTTAAATTAAAATCCAGTTTTATTCATAAATTTGCAATATGAATTAAGCGTCACTTGATGCACTTGTGACACTAATACCAGCAAAAATATCTACACTTTTTGTGTCATCAGGAGTTTATCTAAATTGTTGATATGTCAGACATAAAAAATCTATATAATACTCCAATATTTTTGGCAGTTGCTATGATGTTCTGCAAATCATTACATAATGTACATAGAAAAATGACACTAATACACTGGCTCAATTAAAAAAACATTCTGAACACCAAAGAAACTTGTCTTTAACTTAAAAAAATTAAAAAATTAAAAGAGACCCAAACATTCATTACAGCATTAAAATGTAACTTTTTTACAAAATACAAAACAGAGACACTGACGTGCCCCATAGCACTTAAGTTTGTCAAACTAACCCCTGAACATAAATCCGCATTTACTTTACCCAAAAACTTGTAATGGAAATAGACATTCATTACTATGAAAAATTAAATTAATAAGTTGAGCAATCGCAGAATGTGTCAATGTTTATTCATTTGACATTTCAACACTGATCACTTGGGTGTGTATGTCTATGTGTGTATGTGTATATATATATATATATATATATATATATATCTATATATATATATATATATATATATATATATATATATATATATATATATATATATATAAAAACCAACAACCCCAGCAAACGATGGAGACCAAAGCGCACTGTGTGTCCCAATAAACAAGGCTAGTAACCAGATATTCAAGCAGCAAACAATCCACGACAAAGCAGCAGTCCCAGCAGTCCCAATAAACAAGGCTAGTAACCAGATATTTAAGCAGCAAACAATCCACGACAAAGCAGCAGTCCCAGCATAAAAAGAACTCAGTTTTAATGAAGTAAAACACGTAAGCGCTTTCAAGAACAACCTTCTCTTCTTCAGACGTTTCATTTAAAAATGGTAAAACTAGAACTTTAAATAATAATACCTCATATCCTGTCTCAACACATCATTTCCTGAATATCTCAATAAAACTTTAAATAATATAACCTCATATCCTGTCTCAACACATCATTTCCTGAATGTCCCAATAGGAGCTATTACCATGGAAACAACAGTATATCACACTATGACAGAAAAACAAAAAATAAATTTTAAAACTTAAAAATATATATTAGCTTAAAAAATGTATATATATAACTATTTGAGAGGTCTTGCTTTTAAAATTGGTTTCAGGGGGATACATTTGTTCAAGCCAACACCTCTGTGTGCTGCAAGACGAAGAATCCACTTGATTTCCATTTCCTCTGTTAAATTTACGAGGTCACCTCCTCGTATATCAGGGATTACAGAGTACAAAGCCTGGAACAAAAACTTATGATCAGGACCAGTTATGAGCATATGTTTTGAAACTGCACTATACATCTCTTGTCTGCAATATGCATACATATGGTCCCTGATTCTTTCGCGAAGTGACCTGTTCGTTTTTCCTATGTAGAAACAGAAACAGGTCTGACAGCAAGCAACATAGACAACATGTCTAGTGTTGCAGTCAGAGCTGTTTCTGATTTCCCAAAGCCTCCCATCATTAGGGTTGCGAAAAAATCTGGATGTGTCAATGAATTGACACTGGGGGCAGGAACCACATTTCTTGGTACCAAATTGCCATGGAGCAGTAACAGTACCTTTCTTACGACATAGGTCAGGGAAGCACAACAATTGTTTCAAGTTTCTACTATTGCTATAGACATAATTAGGACAATTACCAACTATCCCACATACCTCTGGATCTATCATCAAGATATCCCAGTTGTTCAAAATAACTCGTTCAATGGTAGAGATATTGCTACCCAATGGTAGTACAAACGGAACTCTGCGTTGTGTTTTTTTAGGGGCAATACTATTCGGACCTCTGGCTGAAAAGTAGGGCTGTCCCCTCGTCCCTCTGAGCTGTATTATTTGTTCACAAATTCTATTTACCTCCACATTTGAATAGCCTCTACTAATGAAGGAAGTTTTTAAACTTTCCAATTCTGAGTTAAACTCCAATTCTCCAGAGCAGAGTCGAGAAACTCTTAGTGCCTGCCCCTTCACTATATTATCAAAGATTCTATGATCATGCATGCTATCCATACTAAGGAGAGAGATGGTATGACAGGCTTTTCTAAATACCTTGGTATGGTAGGTATTACCCACTCTGTATATAGTGGTATCTAGATAGTCAATAGAGGTATCAGATGAATGCATCGTAAACCTCAAAAAACCTTCCATATTGTTACGTCTTTGAAAAAACAGATCTAAAGAGGCACCAGTGCCATGCCACAAGAGGAAGAGGTCATCCACAAAATGCCTATAAAAGGTGATGTTGATGTTATCCAACATGACCTCTTCCTCCCATGCTACCATCACCAAATTGGCGTATGAGTTGGCACAGCTGGTGCCCATGGCTACCCCAGATACCTGTCTATACATCCTGTCCATAAACAAGAAAAAATTATTCTCTAATACAATCTCCAAAAGGAGACAAAGAAAGTCAGCTTCAGAGGCATGCATATGCTGGTAAAGCAATGATTTCACCATTAGTATACCCCTCAAGTTGGGAATGCAAGTAAAAAGAGATGCAACATCAAGAGTAACTAATAGAACCTCATCACAATTGTGTATATTCTCAACCCGTGTATACAAATCACCAAGGAACTGACCGGTGTCCTTCAAAACGTATGGATATTTCGATAAAATCGATTTTAACCTGTAATCTAGGTATACGGAAATAGGTTCTGTCAACCACCCAGCTCCAGCAACAATGGGCCTTAGTGGTGGAACAATGGGATTTTTGTGTACCTTGGGGAGTCCACTAATGCGTGGTATTAGTGGTGTATCGACTGTAAAATAGTTGTACAAATCTCTAGTAATGATGTTCAATGTCACACATTCACCTAACATGTTCATGATAGTTCTAGAATACTCTACAACATTAATCGAGTCTACCCTTTCATATTCTGACGTACTTAACATAGCATTCATAGTATTAATATAATAAGAACGATCCATTACTACGACTTTACCCCCCTTATCCGCTGGTCGTATAATGATGTTATCATTATTTTTCAAAGCTGAAAGGGCCTCTATCTCCCCAGTAGTTAAGTTACCATTAACACCGGAACTGACAAAACCCATACCATGATAGGCATCATTCTCAATACCTTTAATAAATAATTCTAAACTAGGATGTAACGGTGGATTAATCAAACTCTTACGCTTAAAACTTGCTTCATTAGAAGTGACATCACTATTATACAATAACTTCAAATTCACATTTCTGACAAACATACGTAAGGCTATCAGAACATCACTTAAATCAGTTTTCATACTCGGAATAAAGTTAAGACCTTTATTCAAAACTGATAGTTCTGTTGTAGTGAGTTCATGTTTGGAAATGTTCATGACTATCAGCTGTTGTTCCATTTCCTTCCATGGAGGTGTTGTCCCTCCATGGATGTGTCCCTTCTCTTGAAGTCCCTGGTTTGATCGTAATCGATCGATCTTTTTCTCCCTGCTCGAATGGGCAGGGGTACCGCCGGAAAATCCGGTTTGTCCTTAATTTGTAATTTATCCAGCTGTACTTTGCGCTGTACCACCATATCAGCACGTACTGTACTTCCTGATGGGGAGACGACTGTTCTCCAGAAGGAGTAAAATAGCTAGATTTAATAAGTGTTGACGTATGAGCGGTAGCACCAGATTCCCCTGAGCCAATATTACAACCAGTTCTATTAGCTCTAGAGTGACCTTCGTCCCTGTTAGCCCCAACTATGGGCTGTGTTGTACCATTCAAAGGTGGTTGAACAGTCACATTGTTAACACAGGGTTCATTAGAGGTATTACCATTATTGGTATTGTTATTATAAACTGTTTGACGTTGAATAGAATTCCATGTTTGCATGGAATTAGCAGCTTTCGGCCACACAAACACATTGTTGTTTCTAAAATCATGTTGATCCCTGCAAAGCTTTCTTTTCTTCTGACTAAGTAATGTATCACCAAAGCGAGTAACTCTCTCAGATAATTCATACAAAATTGAGTCTGTTAAGTCACCACCAACAATATCTAAAAGCCGTTGTTGGTGTCTATTGATGTTGACTAATAATTCCTGTTCCACAGGTTTAAAATATTCAATAATGAGTTCCATATAGGCCTTACTGGCTTGCAAGTTTATTACCTGCCACTTTGCGAGAAGGTCCGGGTAAACCAATTTTAAAAGCAAGACCTCTCAAATAGTTATATATATATACATTTTTTAAGCTAATATATATTTTTAAGTTTTAAAATTTATTTTTTGTTTTCTGTCATAGTGTGATATACTGTTGTTTCCATGGTAATAGCTCCTATTGGGACATTCAGGAAATGATGTGTTGAGACAGGATATGAGGTTATATTATTTAAAGTTTTATTGAGATATTCAGGAAATGATGCGTTGAGACAAGATATGAGGTATTATTATTTAAAGTTCTAGTTTTACCATTTTTAAATGAAACGTCTGAAGAAGAGAAGGTTGTTCTTGAAAGCGCTTACGTGTTTTACTTCATTAAAACTGAGTTCTTTTTATGCTGGGACTGCTGCTTTGTCGTGGATTGTTTGCTGCTTAAATATCTGGTTACTAGCCTTGTTTATTGGGATTGCTGGGACTGCTGCTTTGTCGTAGATTGTTTACTGCTTGAATATCTGGTTACTAGCCTTGTTTATTGGGACACACACAGTGCGCTTTGGTCTCCATCGTTTGCTGGGGTTGTTGGTTATATTACGCTTTTCTGGGTTGGCTACGTGTTTACAGATATATATATATATATATATATATATATATATATATATATATATATATATATGGTTGTTGGACACCTGATTAAATGGACGCAATGCAGACACCTTTTTGTTCGATGCCATTTGGTCACCACAAATTGTAGACAGATGTGTAAGACTAGCAATCCCTCAGTGAGGGAATATTCCCTGGGGACTGAGGGGTCTCAGAAGTGGTATATATATAATTAGCAGGGGATGTGGTGGCACACCCCTCACATGGGGAGGTACAGGGAGCATTTCTCCCCTGCACAAACACTTGCTTGTTAGCTTAGTTCACTCTAGGAATCACCCTGGAACATCACAGAACATGCTGAAGTTTCTTCATTCACCATTTGGACATCAATCTCCTGAGGTGCTGGCATTGATAAGGTGTCCAACACCTATATATTTATCTATATCTGGATCCCTACCAGATGATCAAAGTTCTGAAAATTCAAAAATCATATGGTTGAGACCATATGATCAAATTTTCAGAAATTCTTACACTGAAAAAAATAAAAACAATTTTTTTTTTTATGTTTTCCTAGGTGCCCCCTGCACCCCAACATCCCCTGCAAATTAAATATACCAACTCTGAGATAGCACTACAGTGAGGAAAAGGGCACATTTCCCAATCTGTTCTGTGGCATGATCTGCATTCAAAATGTTTGAAGTATTAAAACTTTGATCATATGGTCTTGACCATATGAATTTCAAAGTTTTGAAACTTCCGTCTTCTGATAGAGATCCCTCTATCTATCTATCTATCTATCTATCTATCTATCTATCTATCTATCTATCTATATCTATCTATCTATCTATCTATCTATCTATCTATCTATCTGTCTATCTCTCTATCTATATGCACACACATGTGCACACACATGTGCACACACACACACACACACACACACACACACACACACACACACACACACACACACACACACGTCCAGTTCATCATCCATAAAGGCAAACACTGATATGGGTGAATGATTTTGTAATTGTGTTTAATAGTGAATGCTAAGAATAGTGAATGTTCAGTTTTACTTGTATTTTAGTCTGCGGGTTGGTTTCTGTGTGACATCACATTGCAGCATGTCTGAGAATTTGCCATTATCCACAGATTTGTGATCTTGTAGCTGGTATATATAATTAGCAGGTGGTATGGGGGATACAGGGAAAGATTACATATTCTGTGTTTTTTTTTTTGACACCCTTTTTATAATGTAAAAGATATATAATGTCAACAGTCACTATGATACAAGGGAAGCAGCAATTTTTATCAAGAAATCAGCCTTTAAAATGTTGACAGTGCTGGTATAGCAGATCAAAAATAATCTTCCTGATGCATACTAGCTTTGTAGGCGTGATGTTGTGGTACAGTAGGGATCAGGGAATATGCCTTTTCCCCAGTTGGTAAATATAATTCACAGTGGGTATAAAACATTGTTTTGTTTCCTATCCTTTGCAGTTTGATGTTTATATTTTCGATGAGTAGGAGTCAAACATTGTAGGATCAATTAATTTTATGTTTCGATGGAAGGTTAAGCTTCCATTGCAATATAAATGTATAGAACCCTTATATGATATATGATATATGAAATATTGGCTATATAATGAACCATCAAGTGTTGACTATTCAAGATACTGTAAAAACAATAGTTATTGTCCAGAACATTTAAAGCGTGCATCAGATAAGCAAAAAGATCACAGAAACACAGATATGAGTACTTGTATCCTGTTACAGCTCCCAGTATAGAGAATTTGCTTTCACACCCACAATTTTTAATTATGCAAACTATGGAACTACAAAAACTTGGCTTCATTTTCAACTTTATTTAGATGTTTTTATCAACAAAAGACTTATACAAGTAAAACAGTAAAATATAAAAATATTAAAAAATATATAAACAGGATAATACATAGACAAAATTAACAGGAGTAAACCTTTAAGTAGTCATAAACACTTATTCTTCCATATCAAAGGCAATTCTAAAGAGATATATTTTAAGTGATCAGTGGAAGCAAATCCTCTAAGGTAGTAAGGGAGCCTGAAGGCATGAAGCACAGTAACCTTAATTCTCAAGCCTGGCACTCCATAGATGAGCTCATCTCCAATTCAAGAAAAAAAGAAATGTTATTTACAAATAACACTCATTATTATTATTGTCATTATTACTTAATTCATTCATTCATTCATTTATGTATTTATTTATTTATTATTACTATTATTACTATTTAATTATTATTACTTTGTGTTGCCCAATGTTGGAGTAAGTAGAAAGCACATAAAAGCCCCTTTCAGCCAAATGTGATCATAGAATAAATGACCTCCAAGATATTGCCAAACAAGTGTCATCAGAATGAGGAGTATCAGTCATCCCCCTCCCAAAATATGGTCTGCGCATGAGCAGTATATCTTTGCTGTACAACAATAGCAGAATTTGACTTTATTCTGTTTTGCTAACTTACTTTCCAGTAATATGCACAAAATTACCTTTAAAATAGCTATTTTGCTTATTTCTGGAATGTATTTTACATGGCTGATCAGCATTTCTCAAGTAAGTAGAACCCTAAATTTTGGCTTTGGACTTTTAGCCATAAAATTAGATACTTTTGTTGTGAACCGCTTAAATCAAGATAAATATTACATTCTCAGTCGCTATATATCTTTTTCCTAACTTCTTTGTTTCACTGGTATGAATCTGTGACCTTCTATCTGCTTTGCAGTACCCTGACATAAGTCTTTGAGCAGATGATCTAATATGTATCCTGTGAAGCAGTCAGTATAGTTGAGCACAGCATGCCTGCTACCTTCCAGCAGCACCAGAACTGATTCTCATATACAAATCTCATAATCAGTCCTATAAAGAGAACCATGACAATGTTTATATTCATATAGCGTTATTCTTATATAGATATTAGGAATCGGCTGTTAGAGCAATAACAGTCTAAGCTAGACCACCAACATCAAGAGTTATTTCCAGCCTTCCGGAGACTCACAGAAGATGAGCTCAAGGGGGATGTAAGATAGCCAATTCAATTGTCTATGTCAGTGTTGAATGTAATAAAGGTGCTATTTTGTTTAATATGAGGAAGTAATTTGCTTCCCTTGGTGGGGAATACACTGAGATAAGAACCTTTTGCATCAATGCACCCTATTAATTTGTTAACAAAAACTAAAGTTCTTTGATTGTATATCTTTGAGTCACTATTAGTTCTTTGAGAACATACTAGGTTGGGGGAAGGGGGTTCTTTCATGGCCCAAAAGGCTAAACATGGATCACTTTGGAGGAGTCTATATGAAACAGAATACAGATAAAGGATGATGAGTCACCCTAGATAATGAAAGAACTTGAGGATTGTGACTTTTTGCTTAGGAGTTTATCCAGTGAAGGTCTGTACAGTTGAGTGATATGTTTCAAGCCTAAACTCTGGGATCTTTTGTCGAGTGTCATGTTTCAATAATCACATACCAGTGGGGCATTATATTCAATAAAGGGGCAGATAAGAGATTAATACAGTGAAAGTAAGACTTCTTTTGTTCTACATGAGTTGCCCTTTGTTATTATTTGGGCCAGATGGAAGGGTTTTCTGGCAACCATGGAAATGTGATGATCAAAGGATAGTGAGTGATCTACAGGGGTACCACCATCTTTAATGACAGCATAATTCTTAAAGGGTATGCCATCTATATAGCATGAAGAGATATTATTTATTTAATCAAAGTGGACTATTCTACAGTCTGAGATCATTTTCATTGTGCCTGTTTGTTTTCACATTCCAGTCCATTCTAGAGTACCTTTACATTAGTGGGTATGCAAACAACCCCCCCCCCTTGTTTACAGTCATCAGGGGATTTCGATAAGCATAGTCTTCTCATCAGATGATGAATGCTACCCTTGCCTCTCTCTCTGTGATCCATGCAAAAAGTCTGTGCTTGGCTTCTAATGGTAAATTAACTACCTCCTTAAGAGACAACAGCTTTCAATATCCCACATGCCACATGGAATTCTATATAATCTTGCTTTGTAGATGTCACGTAAAAGCATTTGTCCACATATTCAGCCTTCTGTGTGTATAAAAATAAATTTTAAAGGTCCCCATTTGTCTTTAATTTCATTAAGCTTCCTAACTTGCATCTTTTATTGTCACATTGTCAGTCCTAGTGTGCTCACCTTTGGAATGATATAACATTTAAGAATGTGTTACAGAAACATATGACACTACTGCATCCGAGGCATTTAAAAGACATTCAGCTTCTCTTAATGTCATGCAGGCTTTCTTCTCTTTTTTAGAATGCTTATTTGTAATTCTGATGTAAAAATTCATACTATGGAAACTGTAGGCAGTTAAATATTTTAAAGCAAGTGAGACTGGGCTTTATTGGCCTTGATACATTAATAAACACATATAAAAATAAGTAAAGGTCATTGTTCATTCAAAAGCCTTTGATTTGGAACACATATATATCATTTAAGGGTGATGTTCATATTTCCAATGATGTCCTCATTAATGGAGGTTTGTATTTTTTTTTCAATAATTAATTTTTTGTCATGTTCCACTTTAATAAAGGAACAGTACTCCGAAAGACCTTTGATGACCTTTACTGCTTCAACATAAGAAAAACAATGCATCATAAGTTAAATAATCATAACTTCCTTTCTTTCCACAAACATCGAATAAGCATGCATAAGGGTAGCATAACACCACTCACTCTTGCTAAATAAGCAGCGTCCTCCACCCACTCACTTATTCTTACCTCAGGCAGTGTTCAACCACTCACCTTCATCACACAAAGCCTCATTTGCATTCAAACAACCAGGTGCAAGCACCATCCAACCACTCACTTACACCACTCCAGGTTTCCTTCTTCTAAAATTCACCAGAGGGGGGAACAGAAGAGGGACAAGCCTGTCCCTCTTCTTCGCCCAGCAGCCTAACTATGGCTTTTCCCACTCACTAACTCCAATCTTTAATCAACCCCTCCAAAAACTACTCCAAATTCAAATTAAACAAATTGAGACCAAAGTCACTAAGATGGACCCCATCCTTCCTGAACCACATAGGGTCCCCGTCCTCAAACTCCTTATGCTGTATAGTGCATACTCCCATGTTCCCCAATTGCTTTGCAATCTAAAGTTTACAAATTTCCAAGCCCTTTCAACTGCAGAAAACTTCCTAGCATTCCTCTAAGTCAAACGAGGAATAATCTCCGACCACACTAAGCACAAATGTGGGTATAACTTACTTAAATCCAATAGCTCTGCCCTTGTCTGATAAACCAACAGACACTTTGGTGTCAAGCCCAAATCATTACCTGCCAAGTGCACCAGCAAGATTCGAGGAAGCCCCACTCAAGTTTGTATTGATGTAAATACCTGCAACAGCTGGTTCCAGTTGAGGCCTCTAATGCCATGCAATGTGACTTTCAAACCAAACCAATGTAACCCCAACTCAAAACCTTTACTCCTAACAGCAGCCCTCCTTGCTACCCAGTACATGTATGAATGACCTGCGATGGGAATCCTTTGGCTAACAAAAAAAAAATTGTAATAATAGAATGAAAAACACCATCTAATATATAAGTCAGAAAGACAATGGAAACCCATCACCCAGCCCTCTTAATGACTTTGATTGAACTACCCGCTCCCGCTAAATCTGATTCCCTACCCATCCTAAAAGAATGACTACAGAACCTCTCCCCATCCAAGCCCATACTTCCAAAAGCCCTTTCCATGACTGAAATCAACTGGCCCCTGTTATTGCCCTATATCCTTTTGACTGAAAAACTAGATCCTGAGACCTTCCTCGGTGAGCTGCTAACAATCTCCCTACCCACACCACTGGACACAACTGCTCCAACTTATCCTTCAACAGCACTATTGAGGTACCATTACCCACCTGATCACTCTTAGATGATCTCAACCAAACGTGAACTGCTCCAGGTAGGAATATAACATAATTCCAAACCAGTGACCCTAAAAACTCAGACATGCTAAAAGCCCCAAAATACATCCAAACACTTAATGTTACCCACACAACATAATCCCCTGATTCCCTGAATACCCATCTCCACAGCAACAGCTTTAAGACCTGCCTTGTCAGCAGACAACGCTTATCCCTGTTCAAATATTCCTCCCTACCCGACCCCTTCAACACTCATCCTACCATCCAGAATTTAGTAAAATCCTTCAGTCACGCCACTAATTGCTGCTAAATCCATCTTGACCAATTTTGCTGCCCTATCCTATGACCTAGCCCCAGCTAAATATTGCAGCAACTCTTCTGACCACATCCTTGCCTCCCTCAGTAACTGCATAACAAACCTATCAAAAACATACAACACCCTACTGTAAGCCTTTCTGATGGACACTGCCCTAGACTGCTGCACTAAACTCCCAATCACTGTAGTCCAATCCGTCACAACTCATCTGGAATCACCACAGGGTCTTCTGCTGCCATTGTGACCAACTGCCAAAATCTGGAAAACTGAAAGTGTGACAAACTGTCAGCAATCTCATTCTTCACCCCCAGGACATGCACTCCTGTGAAGGAAAAATTAATCAACAAGCTTTCTAAAACCAATTTATGCAATACCAACAATAAACACTTAGACTTAGCCATCCTAACTTGTAAAAGTCATACAACTGCAACATTGTCAAAATTAAAAACAACCCTCCTGCCCCTCAAGCCACCCAAATTGGCATCAGTGCCAAAAAGGCAACATCCCTCTTCCATTCCTCTGGCCATTCAGGTGGCCGTGAGAGAGCAAACCACTGTCTCCCAAAAAATCCCCCCCATGCCCAGGCCCCCCACCACATCAGTGAACAGCTGTAATTCCCCTTGACCTACCCAATTAGACAGCCAATAGGCAACGTCATTAAATTGCTCTAAAAAATGCAGCCACAATGTTAAATCCTCATGAGTCAATATGCCAATTCTCACCCAGTGGTGCTTACTTTTCCCCCCCTTTCAACAGGAATGCTACCAACCTACAAAAGGTCCATCCTAGGTGAACCAGCCAACAGACAAAATGCAGTAGCTTTAAGAGTTCCACGGCATCCTTCACCCACACCTTGTCCCTAGCCTTCATCCAAACTATCTTATCTTTTATCCTAGATAGCCTCTCCCCAGGCAAGCAAAACAATCCCTGTTCAACATCCACAATGAACCCTAGGAAATTTAACACCTTTACTGGACCCTCCAACTTGTAGATGGCCAACAGAACACCCAGTCCCTTGGACATCTGCAAAAACTCATGCATGGCCACCACCGCTCCCTCTTTCCCTTCACATAAAAGCAAAAAGCATCCAAATAATACACCACTTTCTGCTGATCTACCCACTGCTACCATATGCAATGTAAAGCCGTGCTAAACTTTTCAAAGGTGGAGCAAGCTACTGAGCATCTCATTGGCATGGCTTTGTCAAAATAAAACTTGTCCCCAACCACCATACCCAACAAAGGCCAATCTTTGTCTCAAACTGGCAGAAGGCGAAAGGTGGACTCAATGTTCACTTTAACCAACCATGGATCCTGAAAACCTCTAATGATGCAGACCATGTCATCCAATGATGCATAACTCACCTTAGCCTCCTCTACCGGAATGAAGTCGTTGACAGGCTTCTCCTCAGGGTAAGACAAATGGTGAATCAAACAGAATTCTCCTGACTTCTTCTTAGGTACCAATCCCAATGGCAAGACATTAAAACTGGAAAATGGAGGTCTATCAAACGGGCCCAGTCATGACCTGCCTGTCACTCCTTCTCCACCAAAGTCTCCAAAATATACTCCCTCTCCTGCATTGACCTCAGATTCTTTCTTGGTATTCTATCACCTGCCAAATTCGACTTAATAGGAAACCCTCTCAATAAACCCTCAATCAATTCCCCCACTGTTGCTGGCTGTGGGTACTGTTGAAGCATGTCCTGCAAAATATGCTCCTTAATGGTAGAATGTGTCCCTGAGTCATCTCCTTGCCCCTTGAAAAAGCCCCCCCTCTCTGACCATGAACAGAAACCCTACCACATACCTCTTGCAGCCAGAGAGATGCCCCCCCAGTCCAATCTATACAGCAAAAAACGATATCTGCCCCGATGATTGGCCCTCACACCTGCCACACTGCACTGCTGAGTGAACAGCTCCTCACTTTTAGCAAGCATGCGAGAATCTGCATGCCATCCAAGCACATCTTCTGGCATTGAAAGGCCAATGTACTCCAACAACTCCTTCCCCAACCTTACTCCCTTTGCAGCCCACAGTGAAGCTACAGCATAGTGAACCGCCATATATTAGGGTGTCTCACCTCCCAGAGTATGGACCTATCAACTACCTTCCTCTTGTGGAATTACTGATCATATCACAACCAAGCATTCCTCACCCATATCCTTTGTGCCTCTCATATCGTCAAAATGTAGGCCAAGGGGGGGAAGGGGCAGAACCCTATCCTTCTCCAACCATATCACCATTTAGTAAACAAATTCCAAAACACAGTTCTCCCACATTCTCGGCCACATTTTCTCTACTCGCCTCTGGCTGAGGGCTGATAGAGTTACCAACAGGTCTCTCCCATTTGCTTTCTCAGGTTCCAATAAGTAACTGGACACCATTTGGTTTAATTAGGTCAAAGATATCCACATACTCCCTTTTCCAATTTTTGTCTTTTTCAGTAGCTGGCATGTGCGGGGCTAAAAAGACTGCCACAGCCTCTTGCCCCAGCACCTGCGTAGCCAACCAATCACCTGGTCACATGCCAAAACCTGACCCTACCTCCTCTTGACAAGGATTGCCAACTTCCCCCATTGACATCAAACTACCAAACATGGCTGGACTCTCCCTACCAAACATCTGCTCCCCAAAACCATAACTTTGTCCCAACAAGTTTTGCCGGCTGCTAGGGCCACCCCCGGGCCCTCCAAAGATGTAGTCATGCTGCCAACCCTGTCATCTGATCCCTGACTCTCCTGCTTCCAACCTCTTGCCACTCCTTCTCCGCCCTCCTCCCCAGCCAACCCCTCACTACTAACTGTAGAATCATTATCGGGTTGAGCAGCAGGTGCTGAATACAATGCTGGGACCTCTGCTGCTGTCTCTTCACTGAACTGTGACTGCTGTCTTCATTTGCCTCTGGTTGCCAGTTTAGCGTTTGCCATTTGCCATCTCTTATGATTGGTGTGGCCCGGCCTCTCTGCTGTCGGGGTGTCAAAGTTAGGCATCTCTCAAAAAAGGTCCTCTGCCTGTGTCACAATGTTCACCCATCTCTTCCGAAATGCATAGGCATCAGCCATATCATCTCTGGACACGTGGAATGAGAAGAACACCAGTGTAAGTAAGTGAGCCATAAGGGGTAAAAAAAGAAAACCCAGATCAAAATGAAATACATCTGCCACTTGTTTAACCCAGGCACTACCCCTGTAGCTCACTGCATTAACCAACCAGCAAACTCCCTCATGTAACTGACATGAGAATTGTGGTATTCCACATGTAATGTAAGTGTTATTAGGTTTAATTATTTCCTTGACAACTATATACTGGCCTTTCTTCTTATTTTTTTTTAATAGATTTTGCATATGCAGCACATTATGACATCTGCACTGATGCAAGCCGTTCACATCAATTATTTGTTAGATGGCTTCTTAAATGAAATTGTCAACCCTTGTTCTTCCTGTAACAGAACTGTCTGCAATCTGGTCAGAAGCTGTGCCTTAGCAATGTGAAAATCCACCCCGCCTTATGTCTGCAAGGTAAACCACCTAAAACTTTACAGCATCAATTCCTCCAACATCCCTGGTGTAATGTAGCTTTTTTATTATTTATTTATTATGGCCCCTCTGTGCCTGCACCTCACATGCTTAATTTAAGTGTGCTTTGGCTTTCCCACTGAACCCTGGGGGCAATGAATCACTTTTGTTTTTTTCTTTTCATTTTTTTTAATATAGCTTCATTGTAATTTATTGATTGTAATAACTGTCTAATACATTTAGGCAGTGCATCCCTGTGTTGAGTAACAGTGCCACCGCGCATGCGTGGAAGCAACCATTACACACAGATCTCCATGCCCGTGAAAACACCACCATTGTTTTCCCATTGGGAACTGCCCTGTCTAAACAGAGGATCGCTCTGCATGCCCTGTTCCCTAAAGAGTAGACGCTCATTGCATATTCATGTTGCACACAGCATATAAACATAAATAAGTGAGGTTTTGTGGCTGGCAACAGTGTTGCTAGCCAGGAAACAGTGAAAGTGAACACAGACAGCAATCCTGTTTAAATCAGAGCACTTAAGGTCCAAGGTTTTGAGCAGAATACCAGAATGATCATCATGGCTTTGATATATAAGGCAAAAATCCCCTGGACATTCTGTGAAAATCTGGACAGCTGACAAGTATGACAGTTAAGTATATGGTCCAAACACAGTACAAGACAATGTATTAACAGTGGAGATAATTGAGAAATCCCATTCCTGGCATTCTGTCCTAAAGTTGTCGAAATGATCTGTAAGGGTACATGGACTGTCATGTAAAATAAACACTCGGGGGAAGTGTGTGCATTGAATAGAGACACAAGGGTGAATTGTAAGAATGAACCTATGCAGGGGAAAATATATACTGGGGATGCACAAACCCAGCCACTGGGGATGCACAAGCCAGTGCATTTCTTTGTGCCGGTCCCAAGCTCGGATAAATGGGGAGGGTTGCGTCAGGAAGGGCATCCGGCATAAAATTTTGCCAAATCATACATGCAGACAAAAGTACACATATACATAACAGATCGGTCGCGGCCCGGGTTAACAACGACTGCCACCAGTACTGTTGGCCAGCAGGGTGCTGATGGAAATTGGGCTACTGTTGGCCGAAGGAGGAGAAAAGGCAGAAGGCATGGCCAAAGGCAGGTAAAGGCTAGGACTGTGATAGTGAGGGTCGAAACTTTGAATGCTGGCAGTATGACTGGTATAGGGAGAGAGCTAGCAGATATAATGGACCAAAGGAAGGTTGGTATAATGTATGTGCGAGAGACCAGATGGAAGGGGAGCAAGGCTAGGTGTATCGGAGGTGGGTTTAAATTGTTTTATCATGGTGTGGATGGGAGGAGAAATGGTGTAGGCATTATCCTGAAGGAACAGTATGCTAAGAGTGTTTTGGAGGTGAAAAGAGTGTCAGATAGAGTGATGTTTATGAAGCTGGAAAATGATGGTGTAATGATGACTGTTGTTAGTGCATATGCTCCACAAGTTGGGTGTGCGATGGATGAGAAAGAAAAATTTTGGAGTGAGTTGGATGAAGTGGTGATGACTATACCCAAGGGTGAGAGACTGGTGAATGGAGCAGATTTCAATGGGCATGTTGTTGAAGGAAACAGAGGGGATGAGGAACTGATGGTTAGGTATGATGTTAAGCAAAGGAATACAGAAGGTCAGATGGTAGTGGATTTTGTGAAAAGGATGGACATGGCTGTGTTGAATACGTATTTTAACAAGAGGAAGGAGCATAGGGTGACATACAAGTGTGGAGGAAGATGCACACAGGTGGATTATATATCATGCAGAAGGGCCAGTCTGAAGGAGATTGGAGACTGTAAAGTGGTGGCAGGGGAAAGTGTAATTAGGCAGCATAGGATGGTGGTTTGTAGGATGACATTGGTGATCAAGAAGAGGAGGATGAGTGTCAGGGCAACACCAAGGATCAAACGGTAGAAATTGAAAAATGGTAATTGTGAGGTGATGTTCAGGGAAGAGTTAAGACAGGCACTGGGTGGCAGTGAAGAGTTACTGAATAGCTGGGTAAGTACAGCAGAGCTACTAAGAGAGATGGCTAGAAAGGTGTTTGGTGTGACATCTGGAAAGAGGAAGGAGGACAAGGAGACCTGGTGGTGGAATGAAGAAGTACAGGAGAGTATACAGAGAAAGAGGTTGACGAAGAAGAAGTGGAATTGTCAGAGATGAAGAAAGTAGACGAGTATAAGGAGATGAGGTGCATAGCAAAGAGAGAGTTGGCAAAGGCTAAGGATAAGGCGTATGACGAGTTGTATAAAAGGTTGGACACTAAAGAGGGAGAAAAGGACCTGTACTGACTGGCTAGACAGAGGAACCAAGCTAGTAAAGATGTGCAGCAGGTAAGGGTGATAAAGGATAATGAGGGAAATGTACTCACAAGCAAGGAGAGTGTGTTGAGCAGATGGAAAGAGTACTTTGAGGGGTTGATGAATGAAGAGAATGAGAGGGAGAGAAGGTTGGATGATGTGCGGATAGTGAATCATGAAGTGCAGTGGATTAGCAAGGAGGAAGTAAGGATAGCTATGAAGAGGATGAAGAATGGAAAGGCTGTTGGTCCAGATGACATACCTGTGGAAGCATGGAGGTGTTTAGGTGAAATGGCAGTGGAGTTTTTAACTAGATCGTTTAATGAAATCTTGGAAAGTGAGAAGATGCCTGAGGAATGGAGAAAAAGTGATTTGGTACTGATTTTTAAGAATAAGGGTGATGTGCAGAGCTGTAGTAACTACAGAGGGACTAAATTGATCAGTTACAGCTTGAAGTTATGGGAAAGAGTAGTGGAAGCTAGGTTAAGAAGGGAGGTGATGATTAGTGATCAGCAGTATGGTTTCCTGCCAGGAAAGAGCACTACAGATGCAATGTTTGCTTTGAGAGTGTTGATAGAGAAGTAGAGAGAATGTCAGAAGGAGTTGCATTGTGTTTTTGTGGATTTAGAGAAAACATATGACAGGGTGCCTAGAGAGGAGTTATGGTATTGTATGAGAAAGTTGGGAGTGTCAGAGAAGTATGTAAGAGTGGTACAGGATATGTACGAGGGTAGTGTGACATCGGTGAGGTCTGCGATGGGAGTGATGGATGTGTTTAAGGTGGAGGTGGGATTACATCAAGGTTCAGATCTGAGCCCTTTCTTATTTGTAATGGTGATGGACAGGTTTACAGACGAGATCAGACAGGAGTCCCCATGGACTATGATGTTTGCAGATGACATTGTGATCTGTAGTGAAAGTAGGGAACAGGTGGAGGAGACCTTGGAGAGGTTGAGATATGCTCTAGAGAGAAGAGGAATGAAGGTCAGCAGGACTAAGACAGAATATATGTGTGTGAATGAGAGGGAGGATAGAGAAATGGTGAGGATGCAGGGAGTAGAGGTGGCAAAGGTGGATGAGTTTAAATACTTGGGATCAACAGTTCAGAGTAATGGTGAGTGTGGAAGAGAGGTGAAGAAGAGAGTACAGGCAGGATGGAGTGGGTGGAGAAGAGTGTTAGATGTGATTTGTCACAGACGAGTACCAGTAAGAGTGAAAGGGAAGGTCTAGAAGAGGGTAGTGAGACCAGCTATGTTATATGGGTTGGAGACAGTGGCATTGACAAAAAGGCAGGAGTCAGAGCTTGATGTGGAAGAGTTGAAGATGTTAAGATTTGCACTGGGCGTGACGAGGATGGACAGGATTAGGAATAAGTATATTAGAGGGTCAGCCCAGGTTGGAAGGTTTGGAGACAAAGCCAGAGAGGCAAGATTATGTTGGTTTGGACATGTGTTGAGGAGGGATGCGGAGTATATTGGGAAAAAAATGCTAAGGAGGAAGCTGCCAGGTAACAGGAATAGGGGAAGGCCTAAGATAAGGTTTATGGATGTGGTGAGAGAGGACATGCAGGTGGTTGGTGTGACAGAGCAAGATACAGAGGACAGGAAGAAATGGAAACATTTGATCTGCTGTGGCGACCCCTGATGGGAGCAGCTGAAAGAAGAAGAAGAAAGAAAGAAAGATACGTATATTTGTATATTTATGTATAAGGGTTTCTTAATAGAAGCTGCCATTCATTGCTCCTTAAATTCTGAGAAAAGGAGGCAGAAAAACATTACAGTAGTTAAATGCCAAGACTTTGTGATATATATCTATATATATATATATATATATATATATATATATATATATATATATATATATATATATATATATACACACACACACACACACCTTCTGGGTGAAAGCAGATTGATGGCAGGACATCTATATGTTTTTTTCCGTTGGTTGCTTGATGCCTCACTCTGTCAATGGCAGCCCCTATGTTGATTCATATATTTCTATATGCAGTTCCGTTGAGGTCTAAAATACATCAGGCAATATGACTAGCAGATGACTGTTCATCACCTGTCCACAGGCTTATTTTACTTCAAGCCTGTCAGTGACTGTACAGAAGACAAAAGATGCAATACCTCCCCTCAGGATAAGTTAGATGGGATTGGTCATTTCTTTCAATCTCCACTGCCTCCTCCATCTCACAGAGCAACTATCCAAAACTAGCACGCCTCCAACATGGATAGGACTTCTTCACTCTCTGCCATGAGTCCAGGGCATATATTACTTCTGACATCAGTCTGTAACCACTTCCTACTACTTTGTCATTATGAATCAGTAATCATCCAGGTTCTAATACAATTCAAAGATGCCTCACAGTTTATAGCCCCAAATCCAACAGCAGCAGCAAGTAGTTGAACAAGACACATTGCATCCATTACTGCTGAATAGGCCTCTGATGACCTATGCTGGATCCTGAACCTAAAACCCAAGTCACTCAGCCAAAGTACGGCAGTACTGAGTATTCTAGCACCTGGCATTTTGATATAAAACATCTTCTTTTATAAATGTACTGATAAGTTTAAAATACACTCTTTAGTAAACCTTTTCAAAAGGATGTCAGATAATAACAGACTAAATATTTTATAGCCACATTTTAATTAAATAATTTTCATCAATTTATTTTAATGTAGACATGCATGTGTATGTTATTTCTTTCTGTTTTCTTATTTTATTAACTCAAAACTCATCAACCCAAAATATGAGTTTAAAATAGTAACCAGAAGAATTAAGTTGTTAAGAGAGTTTTTATGCATACAATGGAGAGTAAGAGAATCACATAAGGACCAATGGTTCTTGCTAATTATCTGCTTATAGCCTAAGTCCTCTGGATAAGCTATCATAAAACTGTGTGTGTGTGTGTGTGTGTGTGTGTGTGTGTGTGTGTGTGTGTGTGTGTGTGTGTGTGTGTGTGTGTGTGTGCGCGCGCGTGTGTGTGTGTGTACACTCTTGTCTTTCATCTAAATAGAGAGAGAGAGAGAGAGTGAAAGAGAGAGATAGAATATATTTGTGATTTAAAAAGCTTGTTTCAGCTAAATATTGTACTTATTTTACTGCCTGCACTTTAACAAAGTCATTTTTGTGGTTAAATTACCTGTTTAACTGTTGTAGGCTACACATTCAAGTGTGATAGACATTTATGTGCATTTAAGGTGTTTTTTTATTGTATCTGCTTTATATTCTAAAAAAACAACAACAAAAAAAAATAAATGCTTGTTTTCCCACCTTTCTAAGTTAGTACAGTCCAGTTTTCAAGTTAGTGCTGAATTCAGGGCTGTGTTGCAAGTG
Source organism: Protopterus annectens (assembly GCF_019279795.1). Lineage (NCBI taxonomy): Eukaryota > Metazoa > Chordata > Ceratodontiformes > Protopteridae > Protopterus > Protopterus annectens. The sequence continues at coordinate 759,450,102 of NC_056744.1, forward strand.
TCTGTTTGCCCATGCCTTACTTGGATAGAAGGAAGTTTATCTTTTCACATGTGAGAGAGGGGAGCTTTGAGCAGCCTATCTGTCCCTGGAGGAGTGGTTTCTGCCCAGAAATTAGTAGTTTATTGGCCATTTTGGGCTAATTTCTATATCTTTCATTTCCCTGCTATAAAACCCGCATTTCTGAGGTTTTGCATGCCGGGCAGCATCGGTTAGCTAGGATATAACTATTCCCGGCTCCACAAAGTCTACTCTTCAATTTTTTTCCTTGGAACTAGACAAACTTTCAACTTAAGCACTCAAACCATTCACTTTTCAGCCTGGCACTTGCTCAAAACTCATAGCAAGCACTAATAAACCTTAGCACTAGACCCCTCTATACTGTGGAGAAGGACAAGGCTCTCTATTCAACCTTAAAAGCCAATCAGTAAAACCGTTCACTGTACCTATCCAGGCATGTTCAAAGGGCAGTTTCAGGTGTACTCTCTGGTACAACTGGTGATTTTGGGCATTTTGAGGCAATGTTACAACTGCCTCATGTACACAAACAACCCTCTCCTCCTACCACCAAACACTAATACATGCGAGAGATGCAATTATACAGCCAGACTGGAGGCTAAACTCTTTCAACCCAAGATTGGACCAGACAGTCAAGAGGAGAAGGGAACTACTTGCATCACATCACCAGTCTCACATAGACCTATGAAACCAGCACCGGCAAAAAACACACATAAATACAAGAAAACATACTCGGAGGCTCTAAATAAAAATCTGCAAAAGAAACAGAGACCTTCAAAGCAGACAAACAAGCAACCTTCTCCCCCCAACACAAACCATGAAACACATACTTCACAAAACCAGTGTGCCACACAATCACAGCCCTGAAGGCAAAATAACATACCCATCACACTAGTAATAGGTGACTCTATAGTCAGGCACACTGGCGTCCCACTCACTAGGCTGAACAAGAAGAAGGTTACTGTTAGCTGCCTGTCGAGTGCCAGGAACCGCCACATAACACAAGCACTCAGGTCACTCCAGAACAAATACAAATACGACAATGTCACTGTCCATGTTGGTGTGAATGACCTGAGCCGTACCTCCCTGCACTACATGAAAAGAGACATGGAAGAGCTCTCTGATCACGTAGTCCAGGCCAGTATGTCCCTGACCTTGAGTAGCATCCTGCCCTCACCAAGAATGATACCATGGTATAAAGAAAATTTATCACTTTCAACAACTGGCTAAACTTCTGGTGTCATTCAAAGGGGATCCAGTGTCTGTCAGCCTGGGATGACATGCTCGATAAGCCATGCTGCTTCGCTAGAGATGGCTTTCACCTGTCCCTCTTAGCTTTGGAATACTGGCCAAGGCACTTGCCACCCCCATAATACCTTTTTAGGCAAGGCTCAAAAGACAAACCCACTGCCGTAAATAGCACAAGTAACAAAAAACTGAGGGTAATGCTGCTCAATGCCAGAAGTCTAAACCTCAAAATGCATGCACTCAAGGCACTCCTCAGTATGAAGAAAACTGATATATGTGCAGTAACAGAAACCTGGTTTAAGTCTCCAGAGAGCACCCCAGCACTGCCAGGCTACAAGGCAAACCACACATTTCGGCCAATAAACCCAGACCAAAATACAAAAGGCAGGGGTGTATCCATATTCATCAAGGATACCCACACCTCCAGGTTAGTGGCACAGCACAATGCTTCAGAGATCATCCAAGTCCAACTAACAATGGGCAAAACTGCAATTCAAATTGTAGCTTGCTACAGATCACCCACCATGTCCCATTCTGCATTTCTGGAAACACTGGGAAACATAAAGGTCCTACCAAACACCCTGATATTGGGTGATTTCAATTACCCAAACATTAACTGGGAGAACTACTCAAGTACTAAGTCCCTTGCCCAACATTTACTAGAATTTATAAATTCAAATGCCCTGGATGAACTGGTCATATTGGACCTGGTCTTCACCAACATGGGCGACCGGTGTTCCACACCGAAGGTCAGCTCCTCGCTTGTTAGATCGGACTATAACTAATCACTCTGTTTATCCACATTCCACCCCCACCCCCGGTCAAAAAAACCACCATGAAAAACTTCTCAAAAGCAAACTTCACATTACTTAAGACTGAGGTGGAAAGTTTCAAAGCCCCCATGCTAAAGGATAACACTGCCAAAGCTACCAAATCCTTTACTAATGCACTCTACGGGCACCTACAAGAATGCATGGATCATGCTATGCCAAGCAAAACCAAGACTCACTCCTCCAAGAAAAGGAAACCAGTCTGGTGGATCCCTGCCATAAACAAGCTATACAATAGAAGAAGGAAACTAGTACAGAAAAGAGTAAAATCCCAAGAAGGTAAGACATTCCTGATCAGTATCAGCAAGAAACTACGATCCCTCATAAAATCATCCAAGGTTAGCTTTGAAAGGAAAATTGCCAAGGACTCCAAAGATAACAACAAGGCATTCTTTAGATATTTCAAGAATCTAAGTGGCAATTCTCAGATCTGCTCGGAGTTAGTGCAGAATTGCACAAAATATACTGAACTGACCGATATTGCCAACATCCTGGCAGACAGGTTCAGTGCAAACTTCACCCCCTCTCACCCCCAAAAGGGCTCATAACCATACCAGAAGAATATAGTGCCTCTGAAATCACAGACACTCAGGTTAAAACAGCCCTCTGCAAAGCCAAAAACACAGCATCAATGGGACCAGATGGTTTCCCAGGCTGCATCCTACATGAGCTCAAAGATGAACTAACCCTTCACCTAAACACACTGTTCAAACTCAGCCTTTCTACAGGCTATGTACCCATAGAGTAGCGCACAGCAACAGTTATTCTGATCCACAAAGGTGAGCCTCAACAGACCCCAGGAACTATCGCCCTATAAGCCTGACTAGCTTGGTCTGCAAGGCTATGGAGCGCATCATCATGGATCTCATTAACAGAGACATTGGGAACCTCCAAACACTGGACCCTACCCAGTTCGGCTTTGTTAAGGGCAGATCATGCCTCCTAAACCTGGTGGACTTCTTTGAGACAGTTACCAAGACTATAGATGAGGGAAAGGTGGTCCACACAGCCTATCTAGACCTCACAAAGGCCTTTGACACCATTCCCCATTATGGTATTATAGACAAGCTCACCAGCCTGAACATAAACCCCTACATCACAAGATGGGTTGCCAACTGGCTCACAGACAGAACTCACATGGTAAGAGTTGCAGGAGCCAGGTCTGACTCTAAACTGGTTACAAATGGCGTTCCCCAGGGCTCAGTCCTAGGAACCCTCCTGTTCGGCATATATTTCTCAGAGGTACAGGCAAGCACAGGAGGTCTATGGTTGACCAAGTTCACAGATGACTGCAAACTAGGGGCTATAATTGACTCTTCAGCTGACACAGACATCCTCCAAAAGGGTCTCACTGAGACAGATACCTGGTGTCAAAACCATGGCCTCAAGCTGAATGCCAAAAAGTGCATAGCCATCCCCTTTAGAAAAAACAAAGTACCCACAAACTACCACATAGCTGATAGCCCCCTAAAAATGGATGACGTAATGAGGGATCAGGGGACCCAAGTAGATAGTAATCTCTACTTTGATAATCACATTGCCAAAGTGGTTAGAAAATCCTTTTATGTGGCCCACCTAATCACAAAAAGGTTTGCATCCAGATCAAAAGAGGTCATTGTGCCTCTCTACACATCACTCATCAGACCCATTATAGAGTACAATGCCTCATTTGGGATGTACCTTACAAGACACCTGCAACAGCTGGAAAGACCACAGAAGTACCTCACCAAGAGGATCACTTGCCTCAAACAGATGCCCTATGCAGCTCGACTGAAAAAACTCCAGCTGTACTTGGTTGCATACTGCCTACTCAGAGGTGATCTATGCCTGACATACAAGGCCATGTCCAACCCAGAATTGATGGACATGCTCCACCTAAAGAAAACCATATCCCCTCGAGCTACGTGCTCTAGGGATCTAAACCTCACCACAACAATAAATAGGACATGCTGGTGGGATAAATTCCTGTCTCAGAGACTTCCCATGCTCTGGAACAAGATTCCAGTCTACATTAGGCAGAGCTCCTCACTAACACTCTTCAAGAGAAACCTTGATGAGTGGATGGGAAATAGAAAGTTTACCCCGGGATCACTTCAATGGCTCTGCTGGACAGAGGCACAGGAAACTAATCTAAGGGGCCGTGAAAGCCAAAACAATTCTGGCTAGGCTTATAAATGCCTTCGGGCAGATAGCCTAGTGCCTACCTATGAACCTATGAACCTATAAATACACACACACACATACAGGCTAAAACAAATCTTAAAAGAACCATTATTTATTATGTGCTTTGTTTTCATCTGGCTTGCAATCATTTTCACATTTACAGCTCGGCAGTATTCAGACCTTAATTGTTTCATGGTTAAAAAAAAAATTCCTTCAATGCTTGATTACTTTTACATCCCAGAAGGATCATTCTGCTTTATTTTTTTTAATTATGTTTTTTATCTAATTTAATGCAGTGCTTTCCTAATCAACATGTTTCTTACACATTCTAATTCATGCTCTACTTACAATAACAGTTTGTCTGGGCCACCCATTGATTAGAATAACATTTCTGAAGGGCATTCTGTAGTGTTGAGAATACCATAGAAACAGGGCAGTCATACAGAAGTCTGCCTACACCGTGTTGCATTTCTAGTATATTTATATGTTTCTGCATGTTTATTTCATTCTTCAAAATACAGCTTTGACACAACATTGTTCCCTGTAGACATTTTCTTTTTAGCAGCAAATACTGTGATTTACAGACAACAGCTGTGGCAGTTACTATGATATCGCCAATAGAAAACCAAGGAATTGCCTGCATGCTGGCAGTAGGAACAGTTACAATTCCAAAGAAAGTATCTTTTATTTTATGGAGCTGTTAAGCAGAACACAAACACTGAACACTAACAATGGTTTCACATATGCAGCTGACATAAAAGACTGTACTTTGTAAAACATTTAGAGAGGTCTTATAGTCTGTTTACAGTTAGAATTCAGAATACATAGAAGAAAGCAATTGTACTTGTAAAGCTGTATGTTGAAATAAAAGAAATATGTGGTCATGGTTCCACTTTAAATCATCGAATGTTCAGAACATTGATGTTCTGATCATTGAGACCAGAACATCGATGTTCAGAACATCGAAGGTTTAATGTGGAAGTGCCAGGTAAGTGAATATGTAGAATTGTGGGTGTGCATGCATGGCAGCAAGGTGCCCTGCATGTTGTACGTGTGTGTGTGCGTGTGTGCCATCTGAGTGTTGGCAGTGCAGGTAGGGTACAGGAAATCTCCCATTTAGCGCTACCGCATATAGCGGTAAATGGGAGATTTCCCTTACCCCACTGTAGTGTGATCTCGGAGTTGGAATATTAAATTAGGAGGGGTGGGGGGCACAGCCGCCCACATGGGGGGTGCAGGGGGCAAAGCCCCGCCTGCATAACATAGTTTGTGTAATTTATTTGATGTTTGTGTGGTTCATTTTGAAACTTCGATGTTCTGAACATCGATGTTCTGGTCTCGATGATCAGAATGTCGATGTTCTGAACAATTGATGTTTCAAAGTGAATCCGTGGTCTTATATAATCAGTGTTGAAATTATGTGATAGATTTCTTTTCTCTAAGTTTGGCTGTTGCACAGCGCTGTTAGACACAATTAATTCATCCTCCGTTCACCAATTTAATCTAATTCAGGGTCACAGGAGAGTCAGAGAGCTTGCTATTATGCTCACTAGGTGCAAGGCATGTAAACTAATTCTGAACAGGATTCCATCCTCTCACTGGAAGCACATTCACTAACTCTTAGTACTCATCAAATCCGGACTTATTCAAAGTTTTAAAACATAAAGAGAAGAAGTCTAAGATGACATCTTTGCTTAGGTTATAGGTCATATGTTCATAGGTGTATGCTAGGCTAACAATCAATGAGCCTTTTTAAGCCTAGTCATGTACCCCACATCTCGTGACATGTTTTGGTACCCTTGGTAGTTTAAGCAGGGGCTTGGGACATAAAACATTTATATGCAGAGGCCTGGAGAAGAACCATTTACAGTCTGCCTGTCCATTAGAGATATAAGTGTGAAACCAGGGCCGAATGTCCAGTTCCCCCATCTGTTTTTCCAAGTTACAACTGAATTGTCTTAGGTAGGAACTCTTCTTCAGATGGATGGAGAGCCTGTTTCCAGAAAAGGTGTAGTCTCTCCAGCAAGTCCTATTTATATGACAGGCAAGGTTTAAGTCTTTAAAATGGCTAATTTTAGTGGTTTGTTTTATGGACATGAAGGAGGTCTAAAGTCCATCAAAGTGGTATTTCTAAATCTCTTGTCCCATCAGAATTTCTATGTCACAGTGATCATCCATATTACCTTGGAGTTATACCATACTTTATTTGTATGCCATCTACACTGCTTTTCCCTCCTATCCTTTTCAAATACTGGCACCATGCTATTATCCAGTTTTGCAACCCACTTTCACTCCATTGGACTTGGTTATTTTGCTGTAAAGCATGGGCACTGCCCATCCACAGATGGATTTATACTGGCAGATGACAAATCAGCATAAATATGTTGGTATCTGGTAGGTCCCCCTTCCTGCTTGGGGATATTTGTGTCTTTTGGTTGAAAATCACCTATATTTTCTCCCAGAATTCTATCATTTATCTGAGACTGTAACTCTACTAATTTGGTGTATCTCACTGGCACTGGTAAGTCCCTCCCCAAAAAAAAAAAACAACAATTGGTAAAGCTCCATTACTTTAATCACCTTTATTCTCCCTGAGATTGTGTAAAAAGCTGCCTCCTCCTTTTTCTTCCACACTATTTTTGAAAATTTTCCACCAGTAATGAACATTTCTTGTAGTAATTATCATCCCAACTTGTATGTAATTTTTAAATCCCAAATATTTTGAAAAATCCCACTTTCATAAGCCCCATCAGTGCCTCTCTATAAGAGTAAAATGAAGTCCAGAATGTATCCAAACTCATGCAAGACGACTCCTTCTATTGTATCCTGTCAAGCACTTCTAATAAATAACTAGTTTTCTACAAATAAGTAGAAGACATATTCAAACCCTCAGCTTTTACCCTGTTCCAGCAGAAGGCCCTTGTCTCTTCTTTTCCTAAAAGGAACAGCTCTAGTGGCAAATGGCATCCTTTTATTGTACCTTTTGTAATACTCCATTGATCCAGACATTGTAAGAGGTCTCTGTATGCATCCATTGTAGCTATCCAAGATATGCTTCTCCAAAATTCCTTTTCTCTAAGAACACTAAATAAAAATGTTCATTTAACACAGTCCAAAGCCTTTATCATATCAAACAATAAAAATTGTGCCCCATTATTTCCCGATTGTACCAGTATGTGTCTATTACTCTGCATGCACAAAGCTGTTTTTCTATCTTCTGCTATACAAAATAGTATCACCGATAATCTCTTCAAGGGTCTATATTACATATCCGAACATTAAATGTTCGAATCGCTAAAGATCGACCTTTAGCGATCGAACATTCAGATGTTCGAATATGTAACAACCCTCCCCACACCCCCCACTACTTAAATATACTAACTCCGAGATCGCACTTCAGTGTACTACGGTGTGGAAACGGGAAATTTCCCATTCCCTACACTGTAGCGCGATCTTGGAGTTGGTATATTTAAGTAGCGGGGGTTGTGGTGGGTGCAGGGGAGCTTCCCCCCTGATTACACCCATTAGTTTTTTTTTTTAAATTTTTATTCATAGTCGAACATTTAAATGTTCAATCGCTAAAGGTCGATCTTTAGTGATTCAAACATTTAAGCATTCAGATATGTAATATAGACCCTCTCTTCAACAATTTGTTATCTAGAATTTTGATGTCAATATTTATCAGAGAGATGTGTTTGAAATTATTTACTTTCAGGCCCTTCTTCTTCTTCATTTTAAGTTTGACCATAATTATTGCTGGTATATTCACAGCTTTTATATAACTATTATGGATCTCATTGTTGCCAATTTTAGTTAGAATAGGTGTTACTCCTGCTTAAGACCATTTCTAAAAAATCTCCATGAAATCCATCTATTCCTACTGTTTGTTTTTTATGATTTTAAACTCCACATAGCCTTTTTTATCCCCTCCTCTAATATATGCCTGTCCAGCTGCACTCTTTCTTCCCACTATAGTTGCATCATAACCCCATTTCTATTCCTCCTCATACAGTGTGACATAATATTGTTAAAAAGCCTCTGTGATATTACTTGCTTCTTGTGTTATTCTTCCTCTCTAATCCTGCACTTGGTCTATAACATTCACTGCAGTGCATGTTTTAAATCCCTGTGCTATTTGTCTAAGATTAACGTCCTTATTTAGCCACCAGTGAGCCACTTTCCTTATCCCTTTCAGCTTCTGTCTTAGAACACTCAAAGAATTCAGTCTCAAGACAGTGTTTTCACTGCTCCTCTATTTCACCTCAGAATCCTCCATTTTCTGCTGTTTTTGTATAGTTGCCAATTGTCTTTCCTTCTTTTCTACCAAGCACTCAATATCTTCCTCCCTCCTACCTTCTCTCTTCATCAGCTCTCTTCTGATGGTAACATTGCATCCTACTCACCTGCTTGGATTATCTGTAACCACCATGACTGGGTTTATTTATTAATTCCTCCAGTTATATGTTTGCCATTCTTATAAATCCACTTATAATGAGCCCATCGCTACCACTTGGCCACATATGGTTATTCTGAGAGTTGTAAACATCCTATTATCACTGCTTGACTTGAGGTCTGCAAGTATTAAATATCCACTCTCAGTATCAAAGTCATCATCTCTTGTAGTATTGATATTAAATCCAGTGTACTCCCCTGCTTAACAATATCTCTAGGGAATGTATCTTCCATTTGGTTCCCAAATGTCTGTCTCCAACTATCTTGCCATCTACTTGCTTCCTTCCATTCATCATCTGTTGTGCATTCCTGCATGTTTCCTTCCATGTTTCCTTCTTCTCATATAATCTGTCCAGTGGGGTATATGTGCCACATAATTAAAGTAACCCATTGATATTGCATATTGTGTATTGTTATATGGGTCATCCCATTCCCTACACCGCACATACATAAAAATACTGGGTCATCTATACTTAAAAATACTGGGTCATCTATATTCTGGATATAGATATTCATATCTATATTACCTTGTCGAAAGGCATTTTCATCGAATGCCTTTTTGTTGACACATAAACAATGAACTCCCAAAAAACTGAACGGCCAGTTCAGTGATTTTTTTCCCAGGGGAAAAAAATGCTTGGCTGTGGTCAGAAATTTGCCCTTTTCTCCACTGTTGTGGGATCTCGGAGTTGGTATATTTAGATAAAGGGGTGTGGGGGGAGAAGCCCACCACTTTGTGGGGTCTGACAGTTTGGTTTTTGTTTGGCCAAGCGATTTTTTTCCCCTGGGAAAAAATTTGCTAAAGGGGCCATTCTGAGTTTTGGGAGTTTGCTGTTTATGTGTCGATGAAAAGGCATTCAATGAAAACACCTTTTGACAAGGTAATATAGATCCTAGGTATTCTCTAGAGTATATTTCATATTTATCTTACCTTATCAAAATGTCTACACTTTTTTCCCTCTACATTTAGAGTTATGTGCACTAGCAATGCTACCCGTTTTTTCTACCCCCTGGATTATAATCTGAATGTAGTTTTGGATATTCCCTTGAACACAGTCTCTATGTATATGCCATGCTCAGCTTGCTATCTTGAAGCCATGGCTTTCTCCCACTGAACTATTTGCTGTATTTTCTTTCTTCTTATAGTGCGCATACCTCTCTCTACATTTCATGTGACCAGTGTAAATAGCTTAACAGGTGGTAGCTGTCTCATCCCATTAGCCTCTATTTCTTCCATACATTACTGAGCTGAAATCCCTTCCCTAGTTTTATCCAGAGACATTTTCTGAACTGGAAATCCTGTAGGAACCGTAGCACTGGTGACCAGACAGAATGAACCTGGTAGCATATCTTTCAACCTGCAGACATTGAAACTAGCTAACAAAGCCCCTTGAAAAGTAGATACATTAGCTTAAAATTTGAATACTAAATATCGTGTATCTCATCAAGTTTCCAGAATGAATGCAGGATACTACTCTGAAACATGTTTAATAAACCAAGAGTGAAAAAAATGATGGCAACATATATGCATATTACCAAAGAGAAAATGTAAAATCTGTAGACTTTAATGCACTCTATTGCAAAATTCTACCACACTAGATCCTTTATTATTACTTCTGAAAAAGGAAGTTGTAAAATACATGTCCTTTTTTTTAAAATCTAGGTGCCGCTAGAATGTTGGTTGTGACTTTCTGTATACTATACAGCTTCAAAAATAGTGTGTGGTTAGGGGGACACAGAAAATGTTGTAAGGGAGTAAATCAATCCTGAAAATATGGGCAAATGTCCAAAAGTAAGTAGATTATGTACAGAGTAAATTGTGCCTAATATTAGGAATGTTCCTCCAAAATAAGTGATTTCAAAGATATGCATGAAAGCTGTGTTGAGCAAAAAGTTTCTGCTGTTTACCTTACTCTCCCCCCAACCCAGTAAGTGTCATCACACAATAGAAACTTTTATATCCTATCAAAACTGCTGTTAAAGTCAAATTTACTAAAACATGTTTAACATTGCACATTATATTATAACTCATTATCATGTCATATTGCTTATATCACAAAAATTATTTATGGTTTAGAACAGAAAATAACTCTGAAAAATCTTACTAATGCCACACATGAGTCTACCTTACATCATGTATCATACCTCGAGCTATTCATTTCAGAAAAGTTTGCGTAATTCAGAGATTAAGCATGTCAGACCCTGGCCAGAAATTCCAAAAATAGAATCAGGCCTCCCACTATTATCCTTACCTACCAGTTCTGAGACGCACAAACTGCAGACTGCTGTTAACAAAATATGCAGATTTGTGTTTCTCATAAATTCTTACAGTCACCACTGTGACTTACATAAAAAACTTTAAATTGCTACCCATGAACAGCAAAGACACTGTTCTTCTTAACTCTCTCATTTTTCAAAATGTTAGCACATGGGCATTGTCCTCCATTAAAATGCAAACTACAAATAAAGCAGCAAACATATTCCTTCAGGGAGAATATTAAAAAGAATATTTATCTCTCGTCAGACCACATTTTAAAACCTCTATTGGTGAATGAGTCTTCTCAAAAATAGCCTTTGCAATTTGGAATGGGTTCCTCTAGATGTCAAACAAAAAAAATCAGCTCTTCAAAGTAAAAGTGAAGACAGCCCTAGCAAATGATGCAATCTACTCTCGCTTTCTTAAAAATGTTAAATCATATCCATCTAAGTGCCACAACTGACATATCCTCTACTTGTTTCCATTTATGTGCATTCTGTATTTATTATTAGCTTTTATTCTAATTTCTGTGTTGTGTTTCTTATGATTATATATAAATCTATTTATTGTGTCCAAAAGTGCCTGTATGTTCTCCTTGCAAATGTATAAATACCTACTTGTCATATTTCCCTGGTTGCTGCTGAAAATGGTGTGATGACCAGCTACCTGCTTATCAAACTGCAATAAATAAATAAACAGTCCTTAAGTTTTTTAACATATTTATACATTGAAATATTCAGCCAAAAATAAGTTGTAAGTGTGCTATGTATGGCAGTATTTTGGCCAAACCCTCATCTCCACTTTGCTATGCTCTGTCTATCTACCTTGCCTTCTTTCATGGATACTTCTATCAAGAATATTCAATCCACTAATGGTCTAGTAATGTTCATTTGCAGTATTGGAAGAGCAGGAGAATATCTCTGACCACGTTGCTTGGCTCCATTTTTTCTTTCTGAGTATGTTTTGCTCTTCTGTACTATGTTGTGGTTTTTTTACTCAGTGGCTCAGGTCCAACACCGCATCTACCAACTTTTCTGTGCCCCCTCCACAGCTTTACTCTGATATAACTGGGTCTGGGTAGATCTGAAGAGTGTCCTTGGAGTTCATAGGTTCATAGGTTCATAGGTTCATAGGTAGGTACTAGGCTATCGGCCCTGGGGCGTATACAAGCCCAGCCAAAAAGGTACCCTGGCTTTTGCCACCCAAGAAAATTATTTTCCTGTGCCACTGTCAAGCAGCGCCACAGAGGTGATCCCTGGAGTGAATTTCCTATTTCCCATCCAATCATCAAGATTTTTCTTGAAGAGTGCTAATGAGGAGCTTTGTTTAATATAGATAGGTAGTTTATTCCAGAGTATGGGAAGTCTCTGGGGCAGGAATCGATCCCTCCGGCATGTTCTGTTTATTGTGGTGACAAGGTTTAGGTCCCTAGAGCGTGTAGCTCAGAGGGATTGGGATTTCTTTAAGTAGAGCATGTCCAACAGCTCTGAGTTTGACATAGCTTTATATGTTAGGCAGAGATCACCTCTGAGTAGGCGATATGCAATGGAGTAAAGCTGGAGTTTTTTGAGATGGTCTGCGTAGGGCATCTGTTTAAGGCTGGTAATCGTCTTTGTGAGGTATTTCTGCGACCTTTCCAGTTGTTGTAGATGTCTTGTTAGGTACATACCAAAAGGGGCGTTGTACTCTATAATGGGTCTAATGAGTAATGAGTAGAGGGGGAACAATGACCTCTTTTTTTCTGGATGAGAAACCTTTTGTGATGAGGTGTGCCATGTAGAAGAATTTCCTGACTACTGTGGTGATGTGATTATCAAAGGAGAGACTACTGTCCACCTGTGTCCCAAGGTCTCTTATTACACTTTCGGTGTTAAGTATACTACCACCTATGTTGTAGTTCATGGGTACAGAGTTTTTACCAAAGGGGATGGCAATGCACTTTTTAGCATTGAGCTTGAGGCCATGGCTTTGACACTAGGCATCTGTCTCAGTGAGGCCCTTTTGTAGGATGTCCACATCGTTAGGAGTTTCAATTATGGCTCTTAGTCTGCAGTCATCTGCGAACTTCATTAGCCAAAGACCTTCTGTGTTAGCCTGTACTTCAGAGAAGTAGATACCAAACAGGATAGGACCCAGGACTGAACACTGTGGTACTCCACTTGTCACTGGTCTGAAGTTGGATTTGGAGTCTGCTCCTTTCACAGTGGGGTTCTGTCAGTGAGCCAGTTGGCAACCCATCTTGTGACATAGGGATTTATACCTAGTTTAGTGAGTTTATCTATAACTCCAGAGTGGGGGATGGTGTTGAAAGCCTTGACAAGATCTAGATAGGCTGTGTGAACCACCTTTCCCTTGTCTACGTCTTTGGTTACTGCTTCAAAGAAGTCTATCAGGTTTAGGAGACATGATCTGCCTTTTACAAACCCAAACTGGGTGGGATCCAGAGTTTGGAGATTACCAATGTCTTTGTTTATAAGTTCCATGATGATACATTCCATGGTCTTGCAGACCAGGCTCGTCAGGCTAATGGGGCGGTAGTTCCCGGGGTCCATGGTAACTCCCCCCTTGTGGAGTGGGATGACTGTTGCTGTGCACCATTCAGCAGGCACAAAACCTGAGGTGAAGCTATAATTGAACATGGTACTTAGGTGGGGTGCCAGTTCGTTCTGTAGTTCGTGTAGAATGCAGCCTGGGATGTTTTCTGGTCCCATGGATGCTGTGTTCTTGGCTTTGGAGAGTGTTGTTTTTACCTTTGCAGCCATGATTACAGGAACTTTGCATTCTTCTGGTATAGAGATGGCCTCATTAGGGGGTGAGAGGGGGGGTAAAGTTAGTACTGAACCTATCTGCCAGGATGTGGGCAATATCAGTTGGGTCTGTATATTTAGTGCCATTGTGCTGTAACTCAGAGCAGATCTGAGTGTTGCCATTGAGATTCTTGACATAGCTATAAAATGCTTTGTGGTTGTCTTTAGAATCAGTGGTGATTTTGTTTTCATAACTAGCTTTGTTGGATTTTATCAGGGATCGCAGCTTCTTACTGAGGCTGATCAGGGAGCTCCTCCACTCATGGTAATTTACTCTCTTTTGCAAGAGTTTCTTCCTTCTGTTGTACAGTTTCTTTATGTCAGGGGACCACCAGATTGGCTTCCTTTTTTGGAGGATAGCGTCTTGGTTCTGTTTGGGATAGCACGATCCATGCACTCATGTAAGTGCTTATAAAGTGCAATTGTGTAGGATTCAGTAGTTGTAACTGTATTGTCCATCTGCATGGGTGTCATGAAGTTCACCACTTCTGTCTTAAGAAGCATGAAGTTGGCTTTGGGGAAATGTTTTACCATGGTTTCCTTAATGGGGGGTGGAGGCAGTATGTGGCTATCTAGGGTAATTAGCTTATGGTCGGATCGGACCAATGAGGCGTTGACTTCAGGTGTGGAAAACCGGTCACTCATATTGGTAATGACTAGATCTAGGATATTGTTGCCCCTGGTGGGGGTGTGGATAAGTTGATTCAGGGCATTGGAGTTTATGATTTCCAGAAAGCATTGAGCGAAGGAGTTGGTACATGAGTATTTTTCCCAGTTAATGGTGAGGTAGTTGAAATTGCCCATTGTTAGGATGTTTAGTTGAACCCTAATATCTTCCAGTACATCAAGAAAAGAGGAGTGGGAATCCTGGGGCATGGTGGGTAATCTGTAGCAAGCTACAATTTGGATTGCAGTTTTGCCCAGAGTTAGTTGCACTTGGAAGACCTCAGCTGCATTATGCTGAGCAACTAGCCTGGAGGTGTGGATATCCTTAATGAATATGGACACACCTCCACCTTTGGTGTTTCGGTCCAGGTTACATGGCCAAAAAGTGTGGTATGAGTTATAGCCTGGTAGTGCAGGTGTGCTCTCTGGAGCCTTGAACCAGGTCTCAGTCACTGCACAGATATCGATGTTCTCCATTTTAAGGAGTGCCTCGAGTGAGTGCATTTTGAGATTTAGACTTCTAGCATTGAGTAGCATCACCCTCAGTTTTTGCTTGCCTGTTCCTGGTACGGTGGTGAATTTGTCATTTGAACCTTGCCTAAAAGGGTAATATAGGAGCGGCAAGAACCTTAGCCAGTATCCAGAATCCCAGGGGTGACAGGTGCAGGCCATCTCTGGCAAAGCTTTGTGGTCTGTCAACCATGTCATCCCAGGTAGACATATACTGGATCCCTTTAGAATGGCACCAGAAGCTTAGCCAATTGTTGAAGTCAATCATTTTGTCCTTGTCCTGTGGCATCATTCTGGGTGATGGCAGAATGCTACTCAGGGCTAGGGTCATACCTGCCTGGGCTACAAGATCGGAGAGCTCTTCCATGTCTCTTTTCATGTAGTCCAGGGTGGTATGTCTCAGGTCGTTCACACCAACATGGACAATGACAGAGTCATATCTGTACTTGTTGTGGAGTGACCTGAGTGCGTGGGTTATGTGGCAGATCCTGGCAGCCGACAGACAGCTGACAGTAACTTTCTCCTTGTTTAGCTTTGTGAGTGGGATATCAGTGTGCCTGACTATAGAGTCACCTATGACTAGTGTGTTGTGTACATTGTTTTGCCTTGTGGGCTGTGGTTGAGTGGCATACTGAGTATATGGGCTATGTGTCATTTGGGTTGTGTTGGGGGGTGGAGGTTGCTTGCATTTCTGCTTTGGAGGTCTCTGTTGCTTGAGCAGATTATAATTGAGAGCCTCCGAAAATGTTTTTGTGTTCTATGTGTGGATTTTGGTGGTGTAGATTTAGTGAGACTATGTGATGAGTGTGGTGTGGTGCAAGTGTTTACCTTCTCCTCTTGACTGTCAAGTTCAGTCTTGATTGGAGAGAGCTTTACCTCCAGTTTAGCTATATAAGTGCATCTCTTACAGGTTGTAGTGTTGGGTGGTAGGAGGAGAGGGTTGTCTCTGTACATGAGGCAATTTCTACATTGCCCCAAGATGACCAGATTCATCAGATAGACAGGAGATAACACTGGGAGCTGACCCTTGGACATGCCTGAATAAAAAAACTATTTTCCTCTAGATAAGCGAGGAAAGTGAGTACAAGAGCTGTTTTTCTCTAGTTATCTGTATTCGTCTGGGGGTATTTAATGGTCTAACCCATTATTCCTTTCTCCTAATGAGGCATTTAATGCTGTGCCTGAGGAAAGGGCATGCAATGGGGATGTGCAGAGTTTCACCTCGATTCTGCAGCTGCTCAGCCAACTCCACCATCTTCTCTTTTTGTCATTCCCAGCCTCCACCAGGGATCATCACAGAGAATGTCCATGGAACCGACCACCCCAATATAGGAACGCCCATCCCTTCTTGCCACTCTGTCAGACACCACTAATTGAAGTGTGCTGTAGTCAGGGCTTTATTACTGTATGCCACCAAAGTGGTCTGTGTTTTTTTGCTCCCCTTGTTAGATTTCTCTAGAAAAATCAATGAGTCCAACAAGACAGCAGCACTGCTCTTCCTGTACCCAATGCTTGTCTACCATTTATTTTTCTCTTCTCCAATAATTTCCCTATATCTATTCTCTTGTTCTTCTTTGCCCTTCCTGCACCTAGTTCTTTAACCTATGACTTGTTTTCCTTCTCTTCCTTTCTGCCTGGGACCTCTGTAGCGCAATCAAGTTAGCTAAATATCCCTCTTCTTTCCCTCATTTTCTCCTGTCCACCCTGTTTTACCTTCTGTGCTGCCATTCGATCCTTGTGCACCTGTGTTTGCTATATAATTAACCTCCATTTGGAATGTGTACCTCCTTTCTGTTTCTGTTTTTTAAATCTTTTGTGCTTGGATCCTTCCCACTTCATTTCTAATTCAACCAGGATCTCTTCCTTTGGTCCCTCTTCCATACACGTTAGATGTCCTTTGATCTCTGAAGGAAGGACACAGCATCCAACGATTTCACCACAGGTGACCTGTCATCGTCTGACTCTATACTAACATAGCTGGGCACACAAAATGGATGGCAAATTTCAACTACAGCAATATCTTCCTCACTCCAGCCATTTGTTGTCTCAGGATACTATCTGTGCAAGTAATTCACTGCAAAATCTATATACACTTTCACTAACAGCATTCTGCCCTGTTGCTTGCTGTTCTCCATTAGCCAGTATAATTTTCATGCAGAGCTCATTGCCATCAGGAGATGTCTGGGAGTTTGCCTCTACATCTGTACAGAGTTTCCTTTTTTCCCCATCCTGTGAAATTTTTCTGTCACTGTGTTGCAGTATGGTGGGATATGCATGATACCTTTTATTAACCATTTCATTAAGAAAGACCATCTCAGGTATATACACATGCCTAGGCTGCCAATTATCACCACTTGCATTTTAGCTTCTCTGTGTTGTGTTTGTGTCTGAGCCTTCTATTGCATTGCACCCATCCCTGGTTGATTGTTTTTGATTCCTTCTATGGCATTCGCCATTTCATGTATCCTTTTCTGTTGTGTCAGTGCTAGCTTGTACCAGGCTTCCATTTTGCTATTTACCACTGACATCATTTCAAACAGAATGGGCATTTTCTCTCTTTTTGGAGGTTATTTGAAATCCTCCCAGGAGCTTTGATGGTTTCTGGTCCCTTCTGCTCTTGCCCATCTTTTACACTTTTAGCCCTAGCAGTTAGTTGTTCATTAAAAGTTCACCCTTACTGTACTGGATGTCATCATTTAAGGGGCCACCTTCCACTCAGGCTAGCAACTACCACACCCACCATGGTGGCATTTGTTTGAATCATAGGTGAATAGAAAGCAACAAGACAAATACGTGACTTAATGTTAGTGAAGAAATATTATAGTGTGTAATTTGTGTTGTGAAATTCGACACCGGTTCAAACTGGTTTACTTATTTAAGTTTCATTCGCCTATTGTATAATAAGCAATAAATATGCAGAATACTTGCCTAATTCATACTACCTAGCACTTCCATGATACGTCTAAATTTACAAATCCACTGAATATGGAAATAAGAAAATGGACCTGCAGCTAAAATTATGAACATGATCATTAAGGACTACAATATGTTTCTAATTTCTAAACTATTGTGATTTCAGGGACAGAGCAGACTGAAAGTGACAAAGCTCACAGGACCAAGAGTAATTGCATTGTAATAGGATGTTAATGCAAGACAATGCAATGGTCATTACAAAGCAGAGGGAAATCCTTAAAAAAGAAAGCTGAACACAGAAATATATTGTCTGTGAGGAAAACCACTGCATGTCTTGCACGTTATTGCTCCTGGGTCATTCATATGGTCAGTAGAAATATAGATATCTAGCTTTGGTCTTCTGTACTTCTTGCATTTTCAATTTCTTGATTAATGTGTTGATTAGGCAATGTGGTAGAAATCGAATACTGGATGATTAGAAATGATTCTGCCAGACAAGACTTGAAAAGCATCATCTTTGGATTAGAAGAATGGTTTCTTAGCTAAAACTTCTAAAAGATATACAGCAAGATTCAATAAAGCCTACACCGCCATTTATACAGAGAGTAGTTCACGGTATTAGATTCAGTAAGTGGATCTATACGATGTGTAGCACCGTGCAAACAAGGTAAATACCGTGGCATGCTAATTACAACATAAGCAGCTGAACTGTATGCTAATTAACCAATCAAAGATGGAGGAGCTATTCAACAAGCTATAAAGCAACCGTGTAGACTCCATTATGGATTTCCCTGAAAATTCCTAAACCTTTTTTAATACACAGAAAGAAAGATGGGGACTGCTGTTGCTTTAATTCATCTGTATGTGCAATAGGCTGGAGTCTATGCTGCTCCTGCTGCTAATAGACCTAGGCCAAGAAGGAAAATAGTTTTCAGACCCAGGCAGTGGTAGCTGGTGACTTCAAATCAAAGGGGAGCTGCAGGAGACAGCTGAATGGGTGGCGCCAATGGGAATGGGCATGGCTAGCTAGAAAGGGGTAAGACTATGCTAAAAACTGCAAAAACTGGAACTTTAATTAAATATGCTGCCCTGGGTGCCAAACCATCATTATGAGAGTCCAATCAAGACAAAATGAATTGCAGAAGAAAAAATATTTCAATGCATTGGCTACATGACAGCTTACTTAATATCTGGATGGAAACAAAAAGGTTGTAAGGCATGAAAAAATAAATTACTTTTTAAATGCATTACTGGAATGCCAGTCAAAATCAAGTATAATAAAACAAGCAGCACTCAACTCAAACCACTTCTCCTTGCACTGCAGTTCTAATTATAATTTGTATTCATCTTTATAAAAGTACCAAGTAATATACTGAAAGTAGCAATCTCTGTGATACCCCCACTTGTAAAAATGTTTCTTATCCAAAAAAGACCTGCTGCCTGACAACGATCTACATGTTTCATGGGGAAAGCATGATCAAAGTAAAAAATGAACAGCAAACAAGAAACACACTCAAGATAAATTGCTTAAAGGATTACTGCACAGGTTATGGATCACACATGATAGATTGGCATTCTGTTTAGTTTACGGGTAGAGCCTGCAAAGATGACTGCAAGTCTCCAACAAATGTAATGAGCTTCTGAAAATACTGTAATCCTGTCCTTTATTACAAATACTATCATATGCATTTCAATACATAATAAAGACTTATACGCTATCTAGTTATGTAAATATTCTCTGCATGGCAACAACAAAAAGGCATTCAATGTTGGTAATTCTTTAACAGTATGCTTATTAAAGCTTACTTGCATCTTACAGTCTCAGACAAGCTTACTTGATGGTCATTAAAGCTTTGCTACTTAAACACAGAGCAACACGCAATGCGACAACATGCATTTTCTGAACAAGAAGAAGCATAAATCAACAGTATAAAAATATGACAGAAAACCAGAAAATTCTGCAAAATCCAGGACAGATGAAAAGCCACTGTAGTACTTGTGTCTACCTTGGATAGGGGTGTATCTACACACTTACACTGCATAACTGCTTCTTGCCTTGCTTGGACACATCCAGAGTCACTACATGAGGGAGTGGGGTGCAACAAGTATGTCACAATTTGAAATGTCTCTGGCTGACGGTGATGGCCCTGACATATTTGTCATACTTCTCAGCCTCAGAGCAAGAAATCTGGACAAAGCCATAAACAGAAGTGGGACAAAGGCCCAAAAATAAGGACAATTTTTAAGTATTGCTCTTATAAACTTAGAAAGATCATAGAATAGTAGGACTTGTATTAGTATGAATTTTCTGAAGGGTATGAAATCTGAAACTCAAATGTCTGTCATTATTTTCTAACTTTAGTCTTTAATGATTTGCCACTAATTTGCCAGAAACCACAATTTTATGTAAAATGGACCGAACATGTGATGCAAAAATATAAAATAGCTACATAATACAGCTGTGAACCTGTCAAAGAAGGGACACTTTTCGAGTATTAGTACTTTTATCTTGAGCAGCTGACAAAATAAGAGAATCTACATGCATTTCTGAAATTAAAAGTAATCTATAACTCTGATCATTACAATTATTTATTAATTGTAAACCCTCCACGTTTTCTTGCCAAATTTGCCATTTAGCTTAGGGATTATTAGGAGGAGAGCAACATTTTGAGACCAAATCCAGGACAGTTGAGAGATTTGGATATACCTAATTCTATAAAGTGGTTTAATTGTGCATACCTCTCAACCTCTTAATGCAGGAAATCTGGACAAGGCCAAATATATTGGGGGAATTAAAATTGCTCTTGTATAAACTTAGACAGTTGACAGAATAACAGGTCTTGCTTTAGCATGCATTTTTCTGAAGGGTATGAAGTCTGAAACTCATTGTATGTCATTATTTAGTGACTTAACTCCTAAATGATTTGCCAGAAAACCACAAATGTTATGAGGCACAAATCAACAATAAGAAGCAAAAATCTATTAATTCTGCAAAAATCTGGACAGTTAAGAGGTATAGCTCAGCTGGGGCTGTCTGAGTTTGCTGCCCCCCTCACAAAATCATGGTCAAATGGGACCTCCCCCTGCAGCTATTCCAATGTCCCATTACTTGGCTATTTCGCCCCATTTACCATAAACACTGCAATGTGTATACTGCTTTACTTCTACAATGATTTGGATTTCATTTAAAAGTTTTATTTTACATTTTACAGCACAAACACTAATAGACATCTGCTAAACAAAGCAATGCAGTCTCACAATGAAAATATACTTAGCATTAAGACGTCTCTGCCCTTGAAACTCACATTCATTGAAACAGCATTGAAACCCACATTCAAAGAAAATGCATCTGGCCAGTGGCAGATAAAGATTAACTTTGGGCTATTTTCAAATCATAGGCCCATTGCACAGGAAACATACATGTGTTCTTTGATACACCTTCCTGATTGTATTAAATTATATTCCTTGTATAATACAGTACAGTTGTTAGAAGCAATTTTAAATTTATTGTTTTGAACATTTTTCAAGTAAACAATGAAACAAAATGTATGCACCAATAATGACAAAACTGCCCAATTCAGAACATTTCCATCATAAAAGTCTACTCAAACATCTACAACAGACCAGTATCAATAAATATGCACCACCTCTGCAGAAGTAAAAGTCATCTAAATAATTCCACATTGAAGAGATCTGTAACTAATGAAGAGGTTGTTGCTAGCAAACAACTTTATATTTCATTGTTTCATCTACAAATAAAATGCCTGTTGCCCTTGAGGAATAACATTAAAAAATGATAAACTAGTAATATTGCAATAGGGAATGGATGGCAAACTGATAACAGGTTCATCGTTACTAGGTATCTCCACCAAAGAGGACATTCTCAGGGCTGCAGCATCCAGCCCCTTTAAAAGTACAACACAGTACAGTATCAGCAATGCATTTATATACTGTGGGAGTAGAACCCACAGCCTTCTGCATCAAAAGTAAGTGCAGTACCTGCTGTGCTATTAACAATGCAAGCAGACTCAGCCTAAGCATAACTCAACTTCTCTTCAACCTCTCAGCTCCTTGTAAAATCCACTCAACACTCAACTGTATCTCTCAACTTTGAACCAAAAGAAATCTGGAAAAAGCAAAAATTTGTTGGGGGGGGGGCAAAAGTCCAAAAACTAAGGACACATTTTAAATATTGCTTGTATAATCTTGGAAAGTTTCTAGAATAAAATGCTGTGTTACCACCATGCATTTCAGCCAAGTATTGAACCCAGGACTCTCTGCACCACAGTCAGAGCAACATACCACTATGCTAAATCAGCTGTTTCTTGAAACACCAGTAGATTGAAACTTAAATGGCTATCATTTAGTGAATTCAGTTCTCACCAGAGCTCTTAACCTCTTAGCACAAAACACCTAGACAAAGCCAGTAATGGGAGATACAGTCCAAAAAATATTGATCTTATAAACAGAAAATTGCTAGAATAAAAGGTTTTGTGTTACAATATACTTTCTGAAGAATATGAAGTCTGAAATTGAAATGCCTGTCATTATTTAGTGAATTAAAAATCCAGAAAACCACAGATTTTATGAGAAATAGAACAGAACAAAAATATGAGGCAAAAATATCAAAAGTGACGGTGGGTAGGGAATTCAAGCTCTTGGTACCTGCTCCCAAGGTACAGGGTTTGAGTCTAGCCACCAGGTATCTTTCTTGAGTTCTCTCTAGCCACTAGGTACACACACACACACACATAACCTGAGTCAGCTTCAAAGTCCTAAGGAGTCCTCTTTGTTACATTCCTTGCAGAAAACAAAAGCCCAGTATACATTCCTGCAGTGGCTTTCAAAAAAGCCCCATGAGAGCAAAGTCCTTCTCGTGAGAGCAACACACACACACACATACAACCTGAGTCAGCTTCAAAGTTCTAAGGGGCCCTTTGTTACATTCCTTGCAGCAAAACAAGCACCCCTGCACTACCAGGTTATAACTCATACCACACTTTTCAGCCATGTAACCTGGACCGAAACACCAAAGGTGGAGGTGTGTCCATATTCATTAAAGATATCCACACCTCCAGGCTAGTTGCTCAACATAATGCATCTGAGGTTATCCAAGGGCAACTAACTCTGGGCAAAACTGCAATCCAAATTGTAGCTTGCTACAGATCCCCACCATGCCCCAAGATTTCCACACCTCTTTTCTTGATGTACTGGAAAATATTAGGGTTCAGCCAAGCAGCCTTATAATGGGTGACTTCAACTACCCCACCATTAACTGGGAAAACTACTCGTGTACCAACCCCTTAGCTCAACGCTTTCTGGAATTTATAAACTCCAATTCCCTGGATAAACTAATCCACACCCCCACCAGGGGCAACAATATCCTAGACCTAGTCATTAAAAACATGAGTGACCGATGTTCCACACCTGAAGTCAACTCCTCGTTGGTCAGATCCGACCATAAGCTAATCACCCTTGATATCCTCATCCCGCCCCTACCCCCACATTAAGGAAACCATGGTAAAAAATTTCTCCAAAGCCAACTTCATGCTTTTTAAGACAGAAGTGGTGAACTTCATGATACCCATGCAGATGGACAATATAGTTATAACTGCTGAATTCTACACAAATGCACTCTATAAGCACTTACACAAGTGCATGGATCGTGCTATCCCAAGCAGAACCAAGACACTATCCTCCAAAAAAGGAAACTAATCTGGTGTTCCCCTGCCATAAATAAACTGTACAACAGAAGGAAGAAACTGTTGCAAAAGAGAGTAAAATTCCATGAGTGGAGGAGCTCCCTGGTCAGCCTAAATAAGAAGCTGAGATCCCTTATAAGATCCTCCAAAACTAGCTATGAAAACAAAATTGCCACTAATTCTAAGGACAACCACAAAGCATTCTACAGCTATGTCAAGAATCTTGATAGCAACACCCAGATCTGCTCTGAGTTACAGCACAACGGCATGAAAATTACAGAACCAACTGATATTGCCAACATCCCAGCAGATAGGTTCAGTGCTAACGTTACCCCCCTCACCCCCTAAAGGGCCCATATCTATACAGGAAGAATGCAGAGTCCCTGTAATCACAACTACACAGGTAAAAGCTGCACTCTCTAAAGCCAAAAACACAGCCTGGGATCGGACAACATCCCAGGCTGTGTTTTACACAAACTTCAGAACGAACTGGTTCCCCACTTAAGCACCATGTTCAATAATACCTCGCATCAGGCTTTGTTCCCACTGAATGGTGCACAGCAACAGTTATCCCACTCCACAAAGGGGGAGCCACCACTGTTCCTGGGAACTATCGACCTATTAGCCTGACTAGCCTGGTTTGCAAGGCCATGGAACGTATCATCATGGAACTCATAAACAAAGACATTGGTAACCTCCAAACTCTGGATCCCACCCAGTTCGGGTTTGTGAAAGGCAGATCATGCCTCCTGAACCTGATTGACTTCTTTGAGGCAGCCACCAAAGCCGTAGATGAGGGTAAGGTGGTTCACACAGCCTATCTTGACCTTGCCAAGGCTTTTGACACCATCCCCATTCTGGAATTATAGCTAAACTCACTAAACTAGGTATAAATCCCTATGTTACAAGATGGGTTGCCAACTGTCTCACTGACAGAACCCATACTGTAAAAGTTGCAGACTCCAAATCTAACCTCAAACCAGTGACAAGTGTCAGAGCCATGGCCTCAAGCTCAATGCCAAAAAGTGCAGTGTCATCCCTTTTGGTAAAAAAACTCTGTACCCATGAACTACCACATAGGCAGCAATCTACTTAACACCACATGTGTGATAAGAGACCTTGGGATCCAGGTGGACAGTAGTTTCTCCTTTGATAGTTCCCCTCTACTCAACATTCATTAGACCACTTTTGTAATGTACCTCACAAGACATCTGCAGCAGCTGGAAAGGCCACAGAAGTACCTCACAAAGAGGATTACTGGCCTCAAACAAATGCCCTACACTGACCATCTCAAAAAATTCCAGCTTTACTCCATAGCATATCGCCTACTCCGAGGTGATCTCTGCCTAACATATAAAGCTATGTCAAACCCAGAGCTGTTGGACATGCTACACCTAAAGAAATCCCAATCCCTCTGAGCTATATGCTCTAGGGACCTAAGCCTTGTCACCATAATAAACAGGACATGCTGGAGGGATAGATTCCTGTCCCAGAGACTTCCCATATTCTGGAACAGGCTACCCATCTTTGTCAAGTAAAGTTCTTCATTAGCACTCTTCAAGAAAAATCTTGATGAGTGGATGGGAAATAGAAAATACACCCCGGGGATCACTTCTGTGTCTCTGCTCGACAGTGGCACAGGAAAATAACTTTCTTGGGTGGCATAAGCCAGGGAACCTTGTTGGCTAGGCTTACGTAGGCCCTTGGGCCGATAGCCTAGTACCTACCTATGAACCTATGAAAAACCCCAGTGTACATTCCTGCAGCAGCTTTCAAAAAAGCCCCATGAGAGCAAAGTCTTTCGCCTTTCTGCCAGAGCAAGCTACCCAGCCTGCAGACTTTGCAGTCTGATCCCATTCCAGTCTATGCAGTAAGTCCTTCCCCTTCCTGTGAGAGCAAGCTACCTGCAGACATTGCAGTTTGATCCCCTTCCAGTCTATGCAGTTGTAACTGCATAGACTTCTGGGACCCAGCCTGCAGACATTGCAATCCGATCCCCTTCCAACAGTTGTAACTGCAAAGACTTATGGGATCTCTGTTGTCGAATGCTGTCTTCCTAATCTGGACTGTCTCATCAGCAGTCTAGATTCCTGTGCTCATGTTTGACTGGTTCACCAGCAGTCCAGATTCCGGGAATGCCACGAACACGCATGCATGAAGTTTCGGGACTCACATTTGTTTTTTTTATTTTGTTTTTATTTTTATTTTCTTTTATTGCTGGGGGGGGCTGCAGTCCTGCAGTCCAATAGCACAAGCCTTCCCTGGACCCTGGGTAACTTAATCAAAACCCATGTGATGTGGAAATTGTAGAGCATTACAGGGTGGACAGAGACACACTACAAGAACTCTGCAACCTCTGTAATCTTCACCTCAGAGCCAGGCAAGAAGAGAGGAACCCATCCCAGTGGAGACAAAGGTATGTGTAGCACTTAGAATCTTAGCTACAGGTACCTTTCTGAGACCAACAGACGACATGCTGGGAGTGTCACAGGCATAAATTTTTGAATGCTATGCTCCAACATGTCAGTGACAACATATATTTTCCCTGTACTCCTGAGGATAGGGACAGAAATATACAGGAGTTCTACCCTGTAGCACACTACTAAAAGTATTGGGTACCATAGATTGTATACGTATAAAAATTAAGGCACCAACTGGGGAACAGGAAAAGCTCTACATAAACAGAAAGGGCTTTCACTCTATTAACTGTCAAGTAATGTGTAATAACCAAGGGAATCATCTTGAATGTGTGTGCTGGCAACCCTGGCAGTTACTATGACTTTCATGTCTGGCACACCTCCCAACTGTATCAGATGTTTGTTAGGGGGATATCCCACAAGATCATTTACTGGGGAATGCAGGTTATGCACTAGAACAATGTCTCATGGCACCCATCAGTAATGCACACCACACACCCACTGAAGAATGCTATAATGAGGCACTTGCTCAAACCAGATATATCATATAGCATGTCTTTGGTCTGCTGAAGTTGTGGCTCTGGTGCCTACATACATCTGGAGGAGCCCTGCAGTTTAATCCACAGATTGTACTGAAATATTTACAGTATGTGCCATGCTACAAAGCATCACCCTAAAAAAGCAGCTTCAGCAGGATAAACAAGGGGAAGAAGCACACATCCCACCACCAATGCCAAGGTCACCACAGCCACATGCAGATGAGGTGTCAGAGAGGGAACCAGCAGCTGGTGTGGGTGTAGGCAGACATAGGCATGCTCAACATGGCTAGGCATTGGCTAAGAGACAATGCATAGTGCACTCACTCACCATGTAAGGGCCTAAAACCTTCCTCCTACACACATACATTGAGTAACATTGATGCTGGAAACTCTCAGAACCTTTATCTCTCCATGTATTGACAGTGTCCTGCTTGCATCAGACAGAATCAGCCCTGAACTAAAACCGTTGCAACTGTTGGATTTACAAGGTAAGTATTGAACCTGGAGGGTATTGTGTAATAATATGAATGAGTTGCATACATTGCATTTCATTACTTGGTAGTGTAAGCAAGGATGAGTTAGAAGATTTGTACCGAAATGACCTTAACATGTGACCTAGGAGGGGAAGACAGCAAGAGTCAAGTGGGATAAGCTGAATCTTCCATTAGAACAGAGCAGATTGGAATTAACCAATCTGAAGGGGTATTTCAGACTACACAGTTAAGGCTCCTATGCATAGCACAAGCAGAAAATTATAATTCTAAGTGGAAAGGGATGATTATTAAACAGGGGGAAAGCTCAAAAAACAAGAAAAGACTGGGATCTTGGATGCAGACTTTTAAGGAGAATAACAATAATCATACAGAATATTGTATCCATACAGTAGCAGAAAGTATTATAAGAACTAAGCCAATATGAGAACAGAGGAAGGAGATTCTGCTGATAGAGATTCCTGCAATTAGGGATATAGACAATAGTTAACAGGGGGCTAGAATTTATTAGAGAAAACTTGCAAAGGAACCAAGCTAATGGGAGCTAATAACTAGAGAGGGAAAGATGACAGAATGGGAAGATTCGAAGAATTTATTTGGACTGCAGGTTAGAGATTACCTTCAATATCAAGGATTGATATCAGTGTATAGGCAAAGAGAAAAAAATAGTGGGGCCCTAAATGAAAGACCAGCACTGACAGAGTTTTCAGTCTAATCTAGAACAGAAGCTGCCAGTAAAAAAGGAATAATTAGAAGAGCATATAAAATATTGCATGATAGCTATCAGAATCAATCAGAGGAGGTTAGAAAAGATTGGGAAGAGAGACTGGATAAGCAATTCACAAAGAAACAATGGGAGGACATGTGTATGTCTCCCAAATATGTAACGAAATCTAGAAGATTTAAGATTTTTGCGTGGAAATGTTTACATAGATATTTTATACTCCAAGTAGACTCCATAAAAGTTTTCCTCAGGTGGATAGCAAATTTTGGAGGTGTGACAGGAAACAAAGAGGTAATTGGAACATATTTTCGGGGTGTGCAGTGGGTTGGTGGACTTTAAGGATTCCGTGCGGGATGCACTGTCGGAGATGTTGGGTGGACAGAATGGTGTGATATGGGAGATGATTTTTCTGAGGTATGATATAGAATCGGAATTGCCTACACATGGTAAGGCCTTGCTGTCTGTAATTATGGTGGCTGCCAAAAAAAGCAATTATTAGAAAATGGAAATCAAAATCTAAACCAACTATATTAGAAATAGTGAATATAGTAACAGAGATTAAACAACTGGAATTGAGATCATTAGAAAAGGGTAGGAGCAAACTAGATAGGAAAAAATGGGAATTGTGGGAACAATACATACATGGGAGGAATGAGGTTTAAAAGAAGGTAGGACTTAAGTGAGCTATGTAATGTTTGACTGGAAACGATTGAGTAGACTACAAATGAAGTATAAAGTCTGCATCTGGGAGTGTGTCACTATAGTTTGTGATGTAAATACTTACAACTAGAGTTGTGCCAGTGTGGTTTGTTTTAATTTACATAAATGTATGATTGCTTATGTCATAAGTTATGGTTTAATACAGATGTTTCTTATTTAATAAAAGGGACAGGAATTGAATAATTTATGTATTGTTGCTTAGATTACATGATATATAGCAGTATATGTGAAGCATAATGTTTGTTAATTTTAACTTGTTAATACTATTTTATTACTTTTATATAAATGTAAATGTGGCTATGTCACAAGTGATAATTCAATAAAGTTGTATAAAAAAACTAAAAAAACATGTGACAACAGAGACTTATATGACTTATATGTGTCCATTATTAAGTAGTAGGCCTCAGGCATCAGAGATTTACACTGTCATACCAGTCAAAGGTAGTGATGGTCACTGCATGTCCACAGGTTAGCATCATAAGTTTGTCATGAAAAATCATTAAAGAGAGAAGTTAGAAAGTAATGATATACATTTCAGTTGCAGAATTCACAAACCTCACAAGATCATTCACAATAAAGCTGTAAAATGCTGATGCTATCAACTATCTTTGTAAGACCAATATAAGTCAAAGGTGCAATTACCAGTTCAACATCACAAATGCAGTTATACTAAGCACTAAGTCAGCTATGCACCCTGAGCATCAGACACAATGCTTATGTATCCCTAAATCCAAAGATACAAAACAGGGATATGGCAGTTATCATCACTTGCACAGGGTGTTGTGGGTGGGGGGCAGGAAGCCTAAGCTGACACAAAAGTTGGTGAGCGTGTATCAGTAAGAAAGAGAAGCAGAGAGACATTCAAATAAACTAACAAATGGCCAGTGAGACAAAATGAGTTTTAAGCTACATGGCTGAACCATGTAAGTGTGTGTGTGTGTGTGTGTGTGTGTGTGTGTGTGTGTGTGTGTGTGTGTGTGTGTGTGTGTGTGTGTGTGTGTGTCTGTAGGGGTGCTCCCCATGAAATTATTGTGTGAGTGTCTGTATGAAAACAGCCAAGCTCTGTGCTAGCTCTATGTCTTGGTATGTTGGACAGGTGTGAGCTGTGCATGGCAGAGGTGGCAGTTCATTGTTGTCATCCACGACCATGAGATCTGACTCTGCCAGGAGTTGCAATGGCATGTCCATGCCCATGGTCAGATGCACTGCTGTTATGTGAATGTGATTGATGTTTGCTGGATGATCTCCCCTCATAAGAATGCCCGGGATGATGACCCCATGGCCTGCCATGTTTGGGTGTGGACAACTCACCCACTGATGGAGCAGTGGAAGTACTGTAACTATGGAAGCGTGATCGGGTAGGGCCATATTGGCTAACAGCAGATGAAGTAGCTGTCCTATGCTCATGAGGATGCCATCCCTCTACCAACATACTTTGCATCACAGACACCACTCATTCCATCACAGACAGCTCTTGATCTAAAGTGTCATTCATTCATTCAATCAATTGAATCAGTAACACAGTGGAGGCAGTCATGCATGTAAGCATGTGCCGCATCTACAACCCTACAGTGTTCTCTGGAGCACCTATGGGAATGTGTCTGTGCCTCCGTGATAGCCCTAAATATACATTGAGTGGCATGGGAAGACACACCTGTATTAGATGGAAGATGGACAACAGGCCTCCTCTGGACATCCCTAACTACCCTCCTGCATGGCACCTCACCACCCCCTTTCAGTACAGCCAGTGTCATCAAGAACTGAAGCTGCAGTAACCACACTTCTCTAATCAATTGTCTCACTTTCCACCTGTCCAATATGTGATGGCTCACTGGAATGGATAGGTGTGGGCCTACTGGATGTGTCTGATGGAATTTCAGGGGAAGTCTCAGTGTCAGATTCAACCTCTGCAACCCCAGACTATGCCTCTGTTTGGCCACCACTACCATCATCAGAGTCTGCTGATACTCTGACATCAGGTGATAGAAGTCCCACACTTTCACTGTCAGGATCAATTTTGATAATAAGGAACAAACAAAGGAACAATTAATACCTAAACTACTACACTCCAACATATGCTAACAAAATAATATCGCTGCCAGTATTAGACAGTACAGCAATATACACAATGGTCCTGACATCAACATCACATACTAAAATATTTCTTTGAATTGCTCATCACTACTGACATAAAAATGTTTGACTTACCTTCTGTAGATGAGGGGATTCTCTGCATGCCAGATAGTCCTGGAAGAAGTTAAGCAAAACAAAAGGACAGCATCATCACAATTAACAGTTACACAGAGGGTAATACTTTTACCCCTTTATATTTATTTATTATTTTATTTTACATTTGTTGATTGGGCTAGTCTAACTGGATATATGTCCATTTTCAGCAGAGGCCTATGGAGATAAGCTCCATGACACACAGATAATATAATCGCAAAACAATATAAAATAACTTCAGTTGTGTATACAAGGACAAATCTGGGTAATACATAAAATAATACAGAGAGGACAGAAGTCAATACAATGTAAAATGCATTCAATGCAATGTAAAATTCAGAATAACAATTAGGTACATTACTTAATGTATATAAAAAAAGGAGGCATACAGGCTAATTCCATATACAAGTACAGTACAATAAAAGAGGCAGATTAATGTTCAGTAATAGTAAAAAATGAGTTTAGTAATTTTTTTTTTTTTTTTTTTTAACAAATAAGTATCCAGAGGGATGGAATAAAATAATGAAATACAGAGTGAGAAAAGGTAAGGTATAGGATAGGCCGACTGTATTTGGGTAGAGTAGAAAATTAGTCAGGTTTAGTACAGGGGCATAATCAGTGTGCTTTGAGGAAAAGTTTCAGTCTGTTTTTGAAGAGTGATAAAGTGGAAAGTGAGGAAAGGTCGCTGGGTAGGAAATTCCAGAATCTTCCCACAGTATTAGAGAAGAGAGAATCCCCAGCCCTGTTGTTAGATTTAGATGTGTTAACTAGAAGTTTCTGAGATGAACGTAAGGACTTCAGATTATTATAGGGGGTGATGATGGTGGATAGAGTAGGACTATTGGAAGGTTGATAAAGAGTCTTATGGGCAATGATTAGTTGGTGGTAATTTGATGAGATTCTGTAGCCCCAACCATTGAAGCTGCTTTAAATTAAAGTGATGGTGAGTTCTAAATGGGTTACCAGTAGAAAATCTGGCTATGTTATTGTTTGAGATTTCCAATTTATTGAAGTTATTCTTAGACAGATTAGGGAAAATGGATGAGGCATAGAGGAGTGTAAAGATTAGATGAGTGTGTGCAATAGTAGTCCTAGCTGTAGGGGAAAGGAAGGGTTTAATTCTGTAGAGAGAGCCAAGTTTTTTGTTGACAGATTTAATAGTGTTGCTGATGTGTATGTCAAAGATAAGGGTCTTGTCAATGGTAATACCAAGTAGCTTGGTAGTTAGGTCAGGTGATATAATGGTACCATTAGTGGATGTAACAGCAAAATCTATGGGAGAGGACTTATGATTAGGATTGAAAAGGAGGAGTTTAGTTTTTTGGGGTTTAAGAGAAGGCAACATTGAGTGAACCATTGTTCAACAGTGTTAAGTACATTTTGGGTAAGGGAGTGAAGTTGAGAGGTGGTTGTGGCTGAGCATACAAGTGTGGAGTCATCTGTGTATTGTATACAAGTAGCATGAGGAATTGCTAGTTGAAGGTCGCTGATGAATATGGAGAAAAGGAGAGGTCCTAATATGGACCCCTGAGGTACACCGAGGTTAACTGGTAGGTGGTTAGATAGAGTGTTGTGCCAGAGTGCAGCTTGTTGTCTTTTATCTAAGTAGGATTGGAACCATTTGATAGAGAGTGCATCTAAGGCTAGGGATTTGAGGATATCTATCAGAATTTGATGATTGACCATGTCAAATGCTTTGGACAGATCGATAAATAGTGCCACGGAAAGCATATTAAAGTTACGTTTTTTGTTAATACAATCTGTAAAGGAAAGGAGGGCAGTGGTAGTGCTATGGGAGGGTCTGAAACCATGTTGACAGTTAGAGAGCAAGTTATTATTGATTAGGTGGTCTATCAATTGCCTATGGATGCATTTTTCCATGATCTTGGCCATAGGAGAAAGAAGGGCTATGGGACGGTAGTTGGAGAATTAGGGGAGTTTCCACCTTTGTGAAGGGAGATAATATGGGAGACTTTCCAGATGCTAGGGATGTGACCTCCGCTAATAGTTCTATTGATCAGAATGGAAATGGGGTAAGCAATCGACTTGGCAGATTTCTGTAGATATTCAGCAGGTAGTTGGTCTGCTGAAGGACAGTATGGTTTCAGTTTTTGGATTAGGGCAAGAATATGGGTTGTTGAGATTGGTTGTAAAAGGAATGGAAGGGGTGTGGTTTTGTTATAGGTAGGTAAAGTAAAAGTATTAGGTGATAACTGACTGGCTAGTGTTTGGATAGCATCAGTGAAAAAAGTATTGAAGGCATTGGCAGTATACATGGGATTTTGATGGTCAGTGTTTTGTGGGTTTGGTGTATTGGATTGACCTGGATGTAGTAATTGGTTGATGCATGCCCAGAATTTTTGTCGGTTATTATGGTTTGCTTTTTGAAATTGAAGGTGGTAGTTTCTTTTATCAGATAGTATAGCTTTCTTAGTCTTATTTCTTAGTTGTCTTAAATTTTGTTGGTCTACAGGATTTCTGGTCATTCTCCATTTGGCCCAGTATTTATTCCTGAGGTGGATTTTCTGTTTGGTGTCTTTAGAAAGCCATGAGGCAGATTTGGTCTTAATTCTAATAGTACGGGTTGGTGCATGGTGATCAATGATGGCTAAGAAGATAGAATTAAAGTACTGAACAACTTTTTCCAGAGGGAGGTATTTTAGGGGTGACCAATTGCATGCTCTGAGTTCATTTTGGAAGAGATCAGGGTTGAAGTTCTTTTTGGATCTGCTATTCCTGATTGTGGTAGGAATGGGAGCATAGGTTTTATGCCTGACGATATAGATAAGTGAGTGGTCACTTATGTCATCAGGAAGGGTTCCAGATTCATATAATTGGGGATGGTTGTTTATCAGAATCCAGTCTAATGTGCTTTCTTTCTTGTTGTGTTTGTCTATCCTGGTGGGGGACGTAATGGTTTGATCAAAACCATATAGGTTGATGTGGGTGGTCGGTTGGCTGCTGCCACAGCAGTTCCAATCAATGTTTATATCACCAAGGATTATGGTTTCTTGGGGCAGGTGTTGCGATAGCCAGCAAAGGACATTTTCTATGGTGGTATTGTTGTTACCGGGGGGTAGATAGATACAAATAATATAGATGGCTTTGGCATTGTTAAGTTGTAGTTTAGATATAAGAATTTCTGCATTGGTACTAAGAGGTGGTTTTATGTCATAAGTGGTTAACTGTAAACCAGATTTTAAAAGAATCGCAACCCCCCCCCCCCTCACCCTTTTTGGCTACATGGTCAAGTCTCAGGATATTGTATCCTAGTGGAATGATTTCATATATATATATGTCCCTTAAATATAATTTCAACAAGAACTTGGATAACAACTTTAACCTAAGCTAATCAATTAGAATGTGTCGTTAGCAATCTTCAATCCCACCCCCCAAAAAATGTCTTGTGAAACAGAAGTAACATATTGATTTAAATTATTTTACTATACAAGAGTATTTAACAATTGAGATACATCAGCCTACCTGAAAGCTCCTCCTGGGACATGCTTGCTGTCCCTGAAACAGTAGCACCAATGTCAAGGACATGCTGTTCTGCACTTTTCTGGGAGCTCTCTGAATCACTGACAGTTGACAGGAACTCCTCATTTGGTGTTAGTAGTGTCTCTATAGCAGGCCCCCCAGTACCCGTATGATCATGGCCACTGTAGTTGCTCTAGTACGTACAGATGAGATCATGTCAGTAGCTCTATGGTGCAACTGCTAATATGTCCTGCCATGGCCACCAATGGCATTAACATAATTGAAAACCGGCTACCAAATCTTCATTCTGAATAACATACTGTGTTTCCATCCCCTTTCAAGCAGGAAGGCACCATGTTGCCTAAATGTGTCAACAATACGTTGATTTTCAACATCAGTGAAGGGTGGTCTTCAAGAATTAAGATGCCTGGGTAGCACATTCCTAGGTGTACTAAAAGACAACAGAAGGATAATACACTTAATCACATAATTACAAAATAACTGCTCTCAGATAAAACACAAAAGGGAGCATCTCAGTATTACCCACTGGAGAAACATAAAACAATCCAGAGATTTGAAATATGAACAACAGCCTGGATGCAAAAATAGGAAAGTATTGATAGCAACAAATCCTTGTTTGTGCTATAACAGAAATGCAGATATGCCCCCCCCCCCCACCACCACCACAAAAGAACAGGCAAATGTCACATTTTGCTACTGACCAATCTTTGAAATGTTAAAATTGCTATCAAATTAACTGCCCTGAAACATGTCTACAGATTATCACAGAACATTCCATTTTATGATAATTATGTATACTTCTGAAATGCCTTGACAAACATGCCCATGTCTCAATACACTTCTAATTAATGCATACAGATAAAAGTGTAAAAGGCTTTGCATTACATTTTTCTTAATTACATTCTAGTATATGCAGAATGTAGCTCACAAAATGCAAGCATACCTTCTCAAGTTGAGCAATCCTCTGTGCAGATATCTCCCAAAGTAACAGCCTCTGTTCTGTGTTCTTCAAATAAACAAGTCTCCACAGCTTTTAATTCTCCTAGATATCTGGTTACCTTTTTATATGGTGGAAATTCAGGGCTGCTAGCACAATGAAGATGCAAATCACGTGTGAACTCATTAGAATTGCTGAATCCCAAATAATTGGCTCCGTGTCGCAGATGTAAAGATAGTGCAGGCACTCAGTCAGTGTTTGGTTTTAATGGATTGAAACTGTGAATGATTACTAGTTGGGAGAAGGAAAACACAACAGCACTGTGGGCACAGAGAGGGAAGACAGAGCTGCATATTTGCATGCAATACTCATAACTGTTTGTGTGATCAATTTGTGCATTACATCCAAAAATAATAAATGTACAAATAATTGTATAGTTTATATTACTGTAGATGATGATGTTGCAGTTGGCAGTATGCAGAATGAGTTCAGTTGCTTGTTGCAAGCCTGTCTGTGTGGTAAAGAGGGATAAGGCACCCTTCCTCTGTTCTGAAGGTTCACTGGAGTGAGAGTTCAAATCCAAACCTATATAGAAATGTCTCATGTGAATCAATATTTTCTAGTGTGTATGTCATAGATTGCTTTCCTCATTTCAAGTACTTGTCCATTTTTTTCTTGTTTTTCTTTCTTTTTGTTTTTGGGGGAAGTGTTTATGAGATGACCTGCTTAGGTCAATCATGGGAAATGGAGGAAAATGAATATCAGGTTTTGCTGTGCTTATCTCATCTGCACGGAGCGCAGCAGCGCGCAAACTAGACAACTGACCCATCCAGGAAGCAAACAGAAGACCTGCAGACAGGACCCAAACAGCCAATAATTGAAACTGAATACATTCAATTAATTCTGATAGGCACTGCTCAGAACCACTATGCAGCATTGACCAGGATTTAACAGAGAAAACTTAAGAATGATTAGTAAATTAGGGAATGTTATGCAACTAGTCCTGTGGCCACAGGTGTATGTGTAGGGCTGGAGTATAGATGATTCTGAGTTCTAATACAGGATATGCAACCTTTTTTGTTACTGTTGTGACAGTGCAGTTTATAGCAATAAACTGAAAATAGAGGAGTGTTGTTTCAACATTCTTGTGTTAACAGGTGTATGTGTAGGACAGCCATACACATAGTCTTGGGTTCTAATACAGGGTATTGCAAATACTTTTACTGTTGTTCCACTTTCCATTATATACATTCCCACTTATAATCCTTTAGCTAGTGTAGTTGATAAAAACTATATGTATGGGATGAGACACTATTATTCTGGTTTTAGATGTATGACTGAGGGTATACTGTGTACTGTAGTTCTGTAAGCATAATTCTGCTATCTGGGCTTACATTGGCTTCACAATTAGCTAAGACACATACACAACTAGATATTTATCCAATAAC
The DNA here is from genome assembly GCF_019279795.1 of Protopterus annectens. NCBI lineage: Eukaryota > Metazoa > Chordata > Ceratodontiformes > Protopteridae > Protopterus > Protopterus annectens. The sequence continues at coordinate 759,486,668 of NC_056744.1, forward strand.
CTTGTCACAGCACACACATGCATGTGTAATGCCTCATACTGTCACCTGTATTTATGTATGATTCCTAACAATGTCTGAGCAGCCCTTGTTCTGTGGTAAAGATGGAAAATCAATGCTGTGGAAGAAACTGTTTTGTCCTTTATGCCTAGGTTTGAAGCCCACAGTGTAAAAATCAATTTTCTCAGTGTATAAGGTAAAAACAAATGTATCAGGTCATTATATTTTTGCCCAAAGTGCATGTCTGCAAATCTAACTCACCTAACAGTTACCTTCTAATTTCCAATATATATTTCCGGGCTACATCAGTACACACCCCAAAACTCACCCCTTTGAAAGAAAACTTGCCAAGGACTCCAAAGATAACCACAAGGCATTCTTTAGCTATGTCAAGAATCTAAGTGGCAATGCTCAGATCTGCTCAGAGTTAGTGCAGAATGGCAAAAAATACACTGAACCAACTGATATTGCCAACATCCTGGTAGACAGGTTCAGTGCAAACTTCACCCCAAAAAGGGCCCATAACTTCACCAAAAGAATGTAGAGCCCCTGAAATCACAGACACTCAGGTTAAAATAGCTCTCTCCAAAGCCAAAAACACAGCATCAATGGGACCGGATGGTGTCCCAGGCTGGGTCCTAAACAAGCTCAAAGACGAACTAACCCTTCACCTCAACACACTGTTCAAACTCAGCCTCTCCAAAGGCTATGTACCCATAGAGTGGTGCACAGCAACAGTTATTCCACTCCACAAAGGTGGAGCACAACAGACTTTGGGAACTATCGCCCTATAAGCCTGACTATCTTGGTCTGCAAGGCTATGGAGCACATCATCATGGAACTCATTAACAGAGACATTGGGAGCCTCCAAACACTGGACCCTACCCAGTTCAGCTTTGTTAAGGGCAGATCATGCCTCCTAAACCTGGTGGACTTCTTTGAGACAGTTACCAAGGCTATAGATGAGGGAAAGGTGGTCCACACAGCCTACCTAGACCTCATAAATGCCTTTGACACCTTTCCCCATTCTGGTATTATAGACAAGCTCATCAGCCTGAACATAAACCCCTATGTCACAAGATGGGTTGCCAATTGGCTCACGGAGAGTTGCGGGAGCTAGGTCTGACTCTAAACCGGTTACAAGTGGCGTTCCCCAGGGCTCAGTCCTAGGACCCCTCCTGTTCTGCATATTCTTCTTAGAGGTACAGACAAGCACAGGAAGACTATGGCTGACCAAGTTCGCAGATGGCTGCAAACTAGGTGCTATAATTGACTCACCAGCTGACCCAAAAGGGTCTCACTGAGACAGATACCTGGTGTCAAAATCATGGGCTCAAACTAAATGCCAATAAGTGCATAGTTATTCCCTTTGGAAATAACAAAGTACCCACAAACTACCTCATAGGTGGTAGCCCCCTAAATACAGAAAACATAATAAGGGATCTGGGGACCCAAGTAGATAGTAATCTCTCCTTTGATAATCACATTGCCAAAGTGGTAAGAAAATCCTTCTATGTGGCCCACCTAATCACAAAAGGGTTTGCATCCAGATCAAAAGAGGTCATTGTGCCCCTCTACTCATTACTCATCAGACCCATCATAGAGTACAATGCCCCATTTGGGATGTACCTTACAAGACACCTGCAACGGCTGGAAAGACCACAGAAGTACCTCACCAAGAGGATCACTGGCCTCAAAAAGATGTCCTATGCAACTCGATTGAAGAAACTCCAGCTGTACTCGGTTGCATACTGCCTGCTCAGAGGTGATCTCTGCCTGACATATAAGGCCATGTCCAACCCAGAATTGATGGACATGCTCCACCTAAAGAAAACCTTATCCCCTCGAGCCACATGATCTCAGGATCTAAACCACACCACAACAATAAATAGGATGTGCTGGAGGGATACATTCCTGTCCCAGAGACTTCCCATGCTTTGGAACAAGATTCCAATCTACATTAGGCAGAGCTCCTCTCTAGCACTCTTCAAGAGAAACCTTGATGAGTGGATGGGAAACAGAACGTTTACCCCGGAGATCACTTCAGTGGCTCTGCTGGACAGAGGCACTGGGATCTAATCTAAGGGGGCGGCGAAAGCCAACACATTCTGGCTAGGCTTATAAATGCCTTCAGGCAGATAGCCTTGTACCTACCTATGAACCTATAAACCTATGAACCTAAGCAAAGGACAAGTGTCAGATTAACCTTCCAATTTGAATTATTTAATTCCTCCCTGCTTAGCACTACTGTGCTCTGCTTAACACTACAGAAAAGTGGTTGACATCATCGTTGCTCAAGTTTGTGCACTAACAGTAAATGGGATAACTGGAATTGATGGGAAAGCATCAGTCTCCATAATGCTAATTCAGCTGGTAGACATGGCTGGCTCTAGAGGGGAAGGAGCCAGGTTTATTGCACAGAGGTGGGGTGTCCTGGAGTCCAGGATATTTATTGGACTCTTGGTAAAGAACCAAAGCCAAAGGCTTCTGCAGGGGGACAATTATTGCTCCCAGTACAAATCTGAGGCATGGAATAATTTGGCCTAGGCTGTATCCAATGCCACTGGTATCCCATGCACTGGAGAGCAATGTTGGCATCATTGTAATGACCTACACAGGAGAAAACAGGATACTCTTAACCGTTGGTTGGAAGAATTTGCTACAGCAGACATCCCACAGCTGTGTTAGTATGAATTAAGGGAGTACCTGTAAGGCTTGGAAAGCTAGCTATAGGCATGCATAATGCTGTTCTGTTCTTTTCTGTTCTTTTACCAGCTGCCGGTGAGCATGAGTTTAATCAGCAAGCACATGTTTCTCAATTGGAGAGACTGAGAAAAGCAATTGGTATGTTTGCAATAGAAGAAAAGTGTTATTGTTGAATTAAAAGTAAAGATAGCTTTTTTGATCTTTTATACAGTTGTATCTAATTGAGCATGTATAGCTGAACTCTAAAGGCAAGCATGCATGCATTAGTCTGTAGCACAAACCAATTGTAATTGTGTAATATTACACTGTATTCAGGGGTTGCGGGTTCAAATACCACAATTTTCAACTATACAATACTGTTATATCTTCAATAATATTTACACTAAATAAAAACTCTATACCAGTGACAGAGATGCTATGCTGTAAGCTGTAATCTGTATAACTGGAACACACATATGTGCAATATATGCACATTTCAAGCATTACTTTCAGCAATCTGTAGTATATCGTGTATCTGTTAGGACATATTCTAAAGTGTAATACTTCAGATAAAGGAGTTGTACAATTGTATTAATGCATTGTATGTAACATATGATGGTACTAATTTTATCTTTTGTTTTCTCTCACCCCAAACCCTTATCTCTCTTTTTTTATTTCCTATGATACGTGGTCAGAATGCCACCATGTCATCCAAGAGTACCAGATCACTAAATCCTACACAGCATAGTGAGGTAGGCCAACCCCAGTGGATAAGCCTGATGATGCCCAGCACACCTGGATCCCAACCTGGCAGCACTGCTTCTGCTGCTCCTGCATTACATGCACCTTCAGGTAGTATTGCCCTGGAAGCTGGTGCAGTAGTACACTCTGGGAGCAGTGGCAGAGGTGGTGATTTCACCACCAATAGCAAATTGCCAGGGATGGGGTGTAGGGTCATGAGCCACACCATTGTTGTATGCCTACACAAGATGGAGAGGCTACTCTACATCATGGTCCATAGGAGGAGGAGGAGACATCAAGCACTCCAGCCACTAGTGGAGTAAGGTGACAATGATGACAGTCCAGTGGGTGAGGAGTCGATTCTCACTGTCTCCAAGCTGGATGGGCATGAGCCTACATTGTCTCCTCCCTCACCCCTATCCTGGTGCCCCCCAAATGTTTGTGTCCATGACGGTCCCTTTCTCTTTCCTTGTTTGTCTTGTATGTATGCATTTGCTTCCTCACATACTCAACTCACCTGCCACAGACATACCTATTGTCCCTTACCCAGCAGTCCTCTCTTACAGAATTAAAAAGAATGTGTCACATCCACCCCCACAGAAAACATTGTCCTATACATAGCTCTCCATTTTCCACACGTTTTCTTGACACACTTGATTTGGTCCTGTTGGCTATACAACATGACTGCATTATTGTCGCTACTCTTTGTGGAGGTGACAGTCCAAAGTCAATTAATATTCTGCACGTATTTTCAGTTTACACTGTTAAAGAAATGGATAGCTGTTTTTTCCTGCCTCCTTTCTGCACATTCCTGTACTGCTTTCTCTTTTTTCTTCCCCTGCTTACTTCCTATTCCTCCACTTTCTTGTCTACCCCCATTTTAACACCTTTAATCTGCTCAAAAAATAGAATCCCACATAATGCACATAAGTAGCAAAAAAAGCAATGGATCCCTTCACTTTTGGGCTCTGTGTTTGCAGGGAGGTGTGCATCATGCACCAATGTGCAGCGATGGTGAGCAGTGGTACAATGCTGTGGTTACCTTCACACGATACTGCTTAACCCACTGGGCTATGCCAACATACACAGCAACACATATACTATAAAAATTCATGTCATTGCATTATCAATGTTAATGTAAAAGTCTTTAAAGGAATTGGATACACCTGGCTTCAAACCCAGTATTGTCTGGGCTCAAAAAGAAATGTATCATTCCATTTACACCTGGTGCCCCAGAGTTAGTTAAGCAGCAGGTGTGTTTCATAGACTCAATGCTAACCCTCAGACATTTCTCAATGCGGCTTGCATTTGTGCACTGTTTAACTGCACACAAACATGGAAAGTATTGAAAATGTGTATCTCGCATGTGCAAACACTTTAACTGTCGCACAAACATGCTGCTAGCTGCGCTATGAAAAAGTAAATGTTATTCTGTATTACTGCTGTTTACTGTCCATTTCCTTTCTATGACATGAAATTACATGTGGAAACACAGCAAACTGAAGAGGCTATCTAACAATATGTCACATATTTACAATGCCTGGAAGCTGACTAGAAAAACCACTGCTCGTACTTTCGATGAAATAAATTTATTACCAGTTCAACGAACAATATGCAGGTTAAGCGCTTTCAACTGTGATACACAGTCTTCATCAGAACGACATTTTGCTTCTAAAATCATGCTTATATACTACATCATTTACATACTTAATTGTATAATACTACTAATTACCGCCAAAACTTTAAAGGCATATAGCACACTGTGGTTTAGTTTAGATGGCAATACATTTACTTGTCCACAATATCGTAAATGCTATGTATATATTCTTTGACTACTGAAGTTACTTAAGTATGTGTATTGTATATGCATAACATTTTTATTTTATTTTATTTTTATGGTTGTCATTTATCAAAATTTTATGAACACTGATATGTTATTATATGAGTATGAAAAATTAATGACATAAGAACAAGTGATCAGTAGTCAAAGAATATATACATAGCATTTACGATATTGTGGACAAGTAAATGTATTGCCATCTAAACTAAACCACAGTGTGCTATATGCCTTTAAAGTTTTGGCGGTAATTAGTGGTATTATACAATTAAGTATGTAAATGATGTAGTATATAAGCATGATTTTAGAAGCAAAATGTCGTTCTGATGAAGACTGTGTATCACAGTTGAAAGCGCTTAACCTGCATATTGTTCGTTGAACTGGTAATAAATTTATTTCATCGAAAGTACGAGCAGTGGTTTTTCTAGTCAGCTTCCAGATATTCTACTTGGTTGGTTGCTGAGTGTCTATTAGTTACATATTTACAATGCAGTCATGTGTTGCCTCCCCCAAGCACTGCAACCCATATATCACTAAACTACAATAATTAATATCAAATGTTGTGTGATATGCAATGCACATCAATCTGGTAACATGCAGAAGTAGAAGTACTAACCCATAAGCCTAAAAAAAGCCTTATCTGCAAGGCCAGGGAAGGAAACAGCATGGACCTTATCCACAGGGACATAGTTGGCCTTCAACACACTTGACCCAACCCATTTTGGTTTTGTCAAGAGTAGATCTTGCTTATTAAACCTAGTGGGCTTCTTTGATACTGACTCCAAAGACCTGTATTAGGGATAACAGGACATACCACCTATGATGAGTTATCCAAGGTCTTTGACACTATCCCCCTATTCATAGAGAAAATCTGTCATATGGGAATTAACCCATACATTACTAGATGGATAGCCAACTGGCTCACTGACAGAACACACACTGACAAAGTTGGGGACTGCACCTCCACCACTAGACCACTTACTAGTGAAATACCACGAGGATCTGTGTTGGTCTCTCAACTGTTTGGAAAATATTTTTCTGAAGTCCAGCAAAGGTAGATGTGTCAATAGTGGTGAGACACACATTCTACATTGAGCACATCATAAATAAGGCCATCACATCCAAGAAAAGGAAGGTCATAGCTCTGATGTACTCTACCCTTATTAGAACACTAATTAAATACAATGCTCCCTTCTGTCTGTACCTCACCAGACACCTGCAGCAACTGAGAAAACACAGAGGTTTGTGATGGGGAAAATCCAAGGCCTAGAAAACATGACATACATGGAAAGACTGAAAGACATGGCCCTGTACTTAATATCATGCAGGCTGTTGAGTGGTGACCTATGCATGGCCTGCAGAGCAGTCCCAGAACCTGCCCTACTGGAAATACTAAACATCTGCAAATCAAATGGGACAAGAATAACTTGCTCCAGGGATCTCAACCTAGCTTGTGACAAAAACAGAACATGCCGGGGAGAAGATATATCTCCCAGTGATTGCCACTCCTTTGTAATAGGCTCCAAAAGCATGTGAAGCAGTACATCTCAATGACCCTGTTGAAGCGTAACCTTGGCAATTGGATGGGTGATTGTAAATTCACCACTTATGTCCCTTATGGACAGTGCCAGTTGATGCTGACCACAAAATCACTCTGCTAATAATGACCATCTAAGTATGCTCAATAAGGGTACTTGTGTTTTTACATGGCTAGGCTTGCAAATGCCCTAGGGCCATTAGGTTAGTAACCTCCTATGTATCTATGAAGATATGAACCTATGCAGGCCTCCCAACATCTTCTCTCCAACATGCTCTGCTGATGTCATCTACTATAAGTTGAAATGCAGTGTTGTAACAGTCAGACTTGTGCCATGGTGCTTGCATAAAGTACTGAGTTCTATAGTCTGTGTACTTAGGTAGGTAGGGTTTCTACTCCCACTGCAATCATCTGTGTGTGTGTTTGTGGTCTTGCCTGACATTACAGATAGCCATTTACACCAGCATGTGGGCTACTGTTATTACCATATTCTACTCAACAGACACTGCTGATGTCATCAGCTATAAAGTGTTATCTGAGACATCCCAAGTCAGACTTGAGCTGTGGCGCTTGCCTTAGAGAGATCTATAGTGGGTATACTTAAACAGGTAGGGGTTCTATTCTCACTGCAGTCAACAGGTATGTGCATGCTCATGCTTTTGCCTGACGTTATAGACAGTCTTTTATACAAGTATGTGGAACACTGCTAATGTCATCAGCTATATCTGATTTGTGGATATGTACTATTCCAACCAGGGCAGTGTCAGGGGCTGGAATAGAGGCCAGGTAGAAGTTACCTTATCCTAGACAATACTGTGACATGGTTTTTAGTTTATCCACATATATCATGACATGGTTTGTAGGCCCTGTATTTTTTTTTTTTTTGATGAGAAACCTCTGTGGTCTCTCCAGTTGCTGCATGTGTCTGGTGAGGAAAATGCAAAAGAGAGTATTATACTCTATTAGTGTTCTGATGAGGTTTGAGTACAGTGCTGTCATGCAATTCTAAGATATGAATATGATGGTGTGACTTACGATGGGTACAACATAGGTTTCAATACCAGTGCGGACTCTTGGTGGTCAAAGTTCAGATTGCTATCTTTTTGTGTTCCCAGTGCTTGCATCATTGGGTTTCAGCATAGCAGGACTGTTGTCAATGTTGTAATTAGCATGGAATTCCACTTTCCAGAAGGAATAAATAAAGACACATTCCTACATTTATTTGTAGTTTGTGTGGTTTTGTCACCAATCACATGTCTGTGTTAACTCCTCCTGTAGTATGTTATCATTATTGGTGGACTCAATGATTGCATCCAATATGCAAAAATCAGAAAAATTGGAAAGCCAAAGGCAATATATTTTAGCCTGAACTGTTGAAAAATAGATTCCAAACAGTAAAGCACCAAGCATAGATCCCTGGTATGCCAGTTGTGACAGCTGTACTGGTACAGGTTGATTCACAAACTTTCACAGTATGTGTTCTGCTGTTGAGCCAATTCTTTACCCATCTAGTGCAATAAGGGCTTATCCACAGCTGGGAGAGTTTCTTCAATGATACCTGCATGGGGATTATGTCAGACCACTAGAACAGATCAAGATAGGCAGTATGCACTGCCTTACCTTCATAGAAGCATATCACACAGAATCAATGGGCTGTGACATCACAGATCAATTATGGTGTGACTCAGCACATATACCTTCCTGATATGGTTTAATACACACTTCAACGCACTCTCCACATGGACTATCTTCTCATAGAAGGGTGTATATAAACATGCATCCATCTGAGCTGGGGGGGGGCAGCACTTGATGCATGCATGTATAGACATATCCTGACTAACCTCAACTGTGAGGTAGACCAACATGTCATAATTAACCTTTTCTTAATGGACACTAGTAATATCCTGGCTGTGTGCAACAGACCTGTTTGAGTTGTCAATGCTATGTCATGTCTGTTACATTTAATAGATGTATTCAAAGATGTCATCAAGGGCATACGTGATGACAATACTATCATCCTGTTGAACTTGACAAAGCCAAGGCATTTGATGCAAATCCATGCTGAGGTATTCAATCAACACTGTCAGAGTCAGATGTGGCCATAAACAGCTATATCACCATGTGGATAGACCAGTGGATCACATACTTGGCATCTAACTATGCTGACATGTGTGAAGTGACCTATATCTCAGGTCCAGTAATCAGGTCCCTACATCAGGGCTGTCTGCTAAGCCCTTTTCTGTCCATTATTTAAGTAATGGACATCACAGATGATATACACATCCTGTGTTCAAACAGCTGCCTGAAGGACTACAGATTGTGGACAATCATTGACGCCAACTTTGATCTTAGTATAATACAGACAGTATCAACACACACCAAAGATTGCTGCCTTAGCCATGACAACACCTACAATGAGAAGAAAACACTGGGGATTTGCTACATCAGGAAAATACACAACCCAACTATAATGTGGACATCACACCCTATACTTAGACCAATAGGTATGTGACCTGTGTCCCGGGGTAGATGGTCAATGGAACATCCACCAGCATGCGGTCACAGTGCTGACTGCTCCCTGGTATGTAACACAAGTATTAAGCATGTGAAGTACATCCACATCAGAGGCCATAATACCTCCATAGTTCCCAGCCTTTATCATGCCAATAACAGTACAGTGCCCCTTCTTCATGCAACTCCATACACATCTTTCACTGATGTGTAACTGAAGTGTACCACCTTTGTCAGAGTGAGCTGTCACACAGCTTTTTGGCCATACCTTTTTTTTGTGGCATAAACACTGCTGTCTGATGGTGAGGAAATCCCTACAAGCTGTTACACCAGATGCACATGTGCTTCATTTTCTGGTGATGCACACAGTACATAAATAGCTGTTTGACAGCATTAATAGCATGGATAACATTTGTGACAGTGTGGATTGTGCCATATATATCTGCCATGTATGCCAGTCAGCTAGCCTCTAGTGCTCAATATGTTGCATACAGGTATAGCAGTGTCCCTCCTAACACCTCCAGCAGATGTTACAGTGCCAGGACAGTGTGCATGAGTGCCATCATTGAGTGTGAACATATCATAATAGTTCTAAAAAGTGTGTTTGTGCAAAATCATCTCAGATCTCTCAAAATCAGATATGCTATGTCAGAGGCATGGGATCACTGGTGATATTATTCTGATATTGTCCATTATTGTGGTTGTTTCCATTTACTAGTGCCCATGAGCCTTTACCTGTGTCATACTTGCTTAAGACCTCTGCTGAGATTACACTCATATTCAGGCAAATCAGTTTGCCCAGCTTCACAATACGCACCCTACCCCAATTGTATGTCAGATCCCTGATAGACGTGCTCTGCATTATTCATGTAAGGATGTTTATGTCACATAGACATCCTCCCCATTGTTATTTTGCCTTGTGTGACAGTCACATAAAACACATTTTCCCTGTGCAGTCCTTACTGTACCATATAGATATGTGATCACTGTTGCTGCTACAACTATCTTCCATTGACATGCCATCATCTGTAGTACATTAGTTTGTTTCTCCTGTCCTCTTTCCCTGTGCTCATTCCTACAATTCATTTGTGTGTCCTTATTCAATACATACACTTCCTCTGAGTATTTATTTTACATGGCAGTATTTACACATTTTCAGTATAGAATGCCAGGAATGGGATTTCACAATACTCTGCATTGTAGATACACTGTCCTGTACCTTGATTGGACCATATACTTAAGATTCATAGCTCTCAACTGTCCAGATTTTCACAGAATGTCCGCATGTGTTCCTTCTAAAATTTTTGTCTTTCTGCCATATCACTTGGATGATCACATGACTGATATGACTCAATAATTACATACATTTAAGTTTCAGACTTCAAATCCTTCATAACATATATCTTAACATAAACCTGTGGTTATTCTAGCACATTTCTATAAGGAAATATGTCAAATATGTCCCTATTTCTGGCTCAATGTTCCCCCATTATATTGGCCTTTGTCTGTATGTCTTGCACTGAGAGATTGAGAGCTATCTGTGAAACCCTGGTGATCATTGTGACATTCTTCACAAAACTGTGGACCATCAGTGCTCTGATTTAAACAGGAGTGTTATCCTTGTTCATTTACACAGTTTCCTGGCAGGCAACACCATTGCTAGGCATGAAACCACTTACTTATGCTTAAATGCAGTGCGCAGCATGAATATGCAATGAGCGCTGCTGCACATTGCACACCACTGCACACCACCATGCACACATGTACACTCCGTGTAGGTAGTGGAGTTTATTGAATCCCAGGGATATTTGTCTTTATTATGCTGCTGTTGCCTTATTATGCTTCCTATCATTTCTGCTGTTTGGGTATCCTTTTACAGTACTAACTGCTTGTTAATACACAGCAGTCACCTGATTTATGCTTCTGCTTGGGGTCATGGCTCCATTTGGAAGGATGAGTGTATGCAGTTTATGAATCTGATATTTGGCTGTCTGACCATTAATGATTTCAAACAGCATTGTGGTTGCATTTGGACTTTGCCAGCTAATGTATCAGTATGAATGTGCCCTCTTCTGAATTTACTGGGCAAAATGAAATACTGAAGTGACTGGATGTGGCATTCAGTGGAATGGGTACAGCTGGATGTGGTATTCGATGGAATGGTTATGAGATGGCACTTCATTTCTAGACATGAAGTTTTGTTTCTTAACTGTCCTCTCTGCAAGGAGGAAATTTGTGCAACACTGCTTTAATTTGTTCTCATTCTTCTGATTTTTGTGGCTATGTATAGTTACGCAAGTGCCCTGTTTGACTGTTAATGGATAACAGAGACTGCAATCATCTATTCTTTGCTTAGAGTAGACTGCAGTGGTTGTGTTATGACCAAATATCTGTGGCATAGCTCTAGAAGCTAAAGCAGACCGTTCAAGTTTTGTTTGACCTACTAGTCCCATCTCTCTGCTCAGTTTTTCAAAGGTTTTTAATGGCCTACAGCTATTCTTAGACATATGCACTAATCATCACTTGTCCAGCTGTGATAAGTTAATGTGCTACCTTTTTCATTTTTTTCCAGGTAGCGGTGTTGATTAATGCCTAGTACCTTCCCTCTGTGAGTTGTATCTTATTTTTTATCTTTAACTTAATTTATTTTCTCAACCAAAATATTGTGTTTGCATCTCTAACTGCATTTTGTATAATATTCTATGTTGTTAGCTTTCACATGTTTGGCATTATTGTGAGGCTTGTTACTAGGCATTCAAGTGTGTGCCATTTTTTATTGTCATATGTATGACTGTAATAACTCAACTACATCTCTGATTTGTGTAAGCAACAGTTTAGTTTGCTAGCAGGTGACATTCATGCAGTCAGTTTTTTCAGCACTTTGGCATTGTTACATCCTGCCATAAATGTACTGCTACTTAATATAATGATTAGTTTAAGACTTAACTCCACTGATTGATTTACTGCATGCCCAATGTTAATGCACTAACTGTCAGTAATGACATTCTGATTGCTGCAGCTAATCAAACTTCATAACGATGAACTGTCTCATCTATATATGGAACATGTCAGGAATTTTGAAGTGCCACTAACTGTAGCAGAAGGTTCAGCTTGATAATGTAGCCATTGTGCAAAGCTCAACATTGATATGGGACAAAATTATCCTGTGCTCTTTCAGCCAGTGTAATACTCTGCCCCTCCTGGCAATGTGCGAACTGCTCAGCCAAACCCAACATGTAATACACCACAGCTGAAATAACAGCAACACAAACAAATAATCAGGATAGCCAAGATATCCATACTTTCTTAAGTTCCCAGCATCACTTAAAAAAGAATGTGTATCTTCATGCACTTACTGCAGATCACCAGTCCCGCCTATAAGTGTTCACATCAAACTGGCAGCAGTAATTTCAAATATGCTAATAGTAAATATATTTATATTTAGACAAGTTGGATGAGACATACTGCTGAGACAGGTGTTACAGACTTCAGCTGCTGTTCTAAAATAACATGAAACAAAACAACTAAATGAAATAAATCGATATACACATACATGTACGTGAATGCACAAAAGTTCTCCTTTCCTAGTCACGCATACACACATACCACTCCCCATCTACTAACTATATGGCATCAAGGAGTAATAAGCACATGGTTATGCTCAGGATAACACAATATCTCCTACTTACAAGAGCTACTGAAAGAAGGAAGAAAGAAAGAGTGAAAGAAACAATGAATACATACATAAAGCTACTACATGTCACTACACACCAATGTACGTACGTAATAAAGGATGTGAATAAACAAGTGATACAGTCAAGATAACCAAACATTTTATATTCATGAAGCAGGCATCCACTTGTTTTTCTTCTTCCAGCAGTCATCACTCTTCTCCCATAATATTTCCTTACTGTGCCTCTGCAGACCCTCCATCCAGCATCTCCAATCCTACGGTCAAACAGACTTGCAGTATGATTTTCTTCTCTGCTGTGAAAAACATTTGTGATCCTCAACAACTCTTTGCTTACAGATAAAATTGTATTTTTAAATAATATTTGGTAAGAAACTTTGAATAAAGGTCCACGACTTCTCAAGGTATATCTTAGTGTAAACACTTGATATCACAGATCATGAATTATGCTACAATTTTATTGGAAATACCATTCTGTACTGTGACTGTGAAATCACCTTTTAGGATGGGACTGCTCAGTGCCACATCAGTCTTCACGATTTAGTATACAAAATGAGAATTTGTAGTCTTACTTGAAAGTATTATAAAATGCCAGCATTACGACTCAGCATATAAAGTTTTTTTTATGTATACCATATTTGAAAACTGCCACCTATGGGAAATCACAGACTTCATGTTTTAGAGTTCTAGGATGAGTACTTTTTTTTTTCCAAGGCATTAAATAACAGTCAAATTGCAGATTCCACACTTATTCACTTTCACTATGAGTCATCAGAGATGAAACCTCAAAACATCAGAGTCCTCATATTTTAATTCTTGAAAAACACCACGTGAAAGAACACATTTTAAGTGTTTTTTTTTTTCTTTGTAGTAGGTAAACAGCCCTACACCCCCTGAGGTGGAGGGCAAGGCCCCCCACACCCCAAACTTATATATAACAGCTCTGTGGTTGTATCAACTCTAAAAAGGGGAAATTACCCAAGAAGATAATCACTGCTCCCACTTCTCGCTAACAATAATTTTCTGTGGAGCCAATCAGAACTCCAGAAAATCAGCCTTGGGCAATCAACACTTAACATATGAAACTTTATCCACCAACAGAATAAAGGGCTAATTCAGATAATTTTTCTTTTAACTTTGCTAAAGTCTACAGATTTATAACACTTAATTAAAATATCATATTGTGATCTGTAGGACCTCACCTCATTAACTATTGCACTGCCTTTACACAAATCTGTTCCAAGAGTGGGTTTAAAACAGGAAACATCATTTTCACACAGTAATTGCAAAATAGCTTTTTCAGACAAATTACATAGTGGCACTTCAAACTTCATGCTGAGTAATATAAAATATTTATCATAATATATTATTAATAAATGTTATAGCTCCTTGTTAAACTTGGTGATCAGTCCCATAATATTTATTAAAGATGGTTAGGAATAGTACCTTATAGTTGAGAGTCTGGTGTTTGTTTCTGATCTCTAGTTACAATCTATATATGTGTGTAGATATGTGTGTAGATATGTGTGTGTATGTGAGTGTGTATGTATGTGTGTGTGTGTCTCTGCGTGTATGCATGTGTTTTTTCTATGTATGTCTTGCTATGTGAATTTCTTCTGAATATTATGGTTTCCTCCTGTGTATCACTGACCTGCTGCTTGATTGGAAACTTTCAATGTTTTATGCATAATAACATTTGTTTTATCATTATCCTTGCTGCTGTGGTCATAACTAACAAAACTTTATGAAGTCTGTGAACTTCCAAGTTGTCAGGTTATTAATGTCATAAACCTGTGTGGAAAGGTTGAGCACAGGAAAAATGTAGCACTTGCACACAATGATTTCTTCATACCTTTTTATAGACATTTTTTTTTTATAATCAAGCACAAAGGGTTGCAATCAGCATACTCAGCCTGTGAAGTTAGATAATATATAGTTGTTTCAAATGCCTATATGTTAACTGACGGTTCTACCTGACTTCACCGAAACACCAAAACACCCAAACCTTATACACTTCACACACCACAATCAACAAACAAAACACATTCCCCATCCAAAAACCACATACACAACACAAGCACACCAAAATCCCTGCAAACCCACACTAAACCTCACATACACAACTACCTACAACCCTGACCCAAACCCTAACCCTAAGGTCCCCTAACTCACTTATACATTCACTCCTAACTCACTTAACCCACCCCTATCCACACTTACCTTTTTCCCATTTCGGCATCCCTCAGCCGGTGCTTTTCATCCCCGGTCGGGTCTTCTGCACTGTCGATCTTCTGGGTCCCGTCGCGTCGGTCTTCTGCACTTTCGCTCTTCTGCGGCTTCCGATTTCGCTGTCGATGTTCCGGCGTGTCGATGAAGTCAGGTAGAACCTAACTGACATGAGTCTAAGATTTATCACTTTATCACGGATATATGCACTACAATGTTATATTATGGGAACAAGTACATGTATAGTTTCTGCAAAAAAGGCATTCAAAAACAAATAATTCAAGCAGTATGCTACAGTAAATGCACATACCACACTGCTTCATATAAAGTGCACCAGCAGCAGTTTTGTAATGAATCATTCAGATGTCGCTTAAGTTCATTATAACATAACTTATTTAATATTTTCAGTATTGTCTTTGTATTGTAAGTGCGATTAAATTGCCATGCAAGTATTATAACACAGGTGCAGGTTTATAGCTACACTGTCTTTGTTTTACTATAGACCTTTTTCTTATTTTTCTCATGCATCATTTATATATTTAATCCTGATAAGTCTTTACAGTGCATTCATATATTTATCTTGCAAATTAACTACTGCAGGAACAGAACTGCACTGCTTGTTTTTGTTTTTTATCAGTAACATTCAATCAAAACATTTGCATGACTGTGGAATTTTAGAAAACATATTACCTCCTGCATGCTCTTACAATTAATGGTGTTTCTCTCACCTTCCACCTATCATATTTCTGCAGTTGTATCTCAGTATTAGGGATCTGACAAATGGTATAAATTTCTTAGCATTTTTTTTATTGTTTAAGGACATTAATTTTGAAGCCATTCATGTTTTTCCCTTTTCCTCTCTTATTTTCATTCTTTTTCAGTTTTCTATTTTTATATTCACCCTCCTCATCTGCAGGCTAATGTTGCTTTTTTAGCATTTATTCACAGTTGTTTGGCTGGTAAAGCTTAAGCTCTGAAAGTGATACATTTATCATTAGAAATGGTTTGGTAAATTACTGGTATGTAATTATTTGATGTTTTAATTCCTCATGTCTTTTTGCAAATTATAAAAAAGAAATGCAGAGCCAGCAAATCGTCACAGAAAGGTTTATTAATAAAAATAGGCGGTGGTGCAGTGGTAGCGTTCTTGCCTCACAGCAAGAGGTTCTCCGGTTCAATTCTCAGCTAGAACGCCTTCTGTGTGGAGTCTGCATGTCCTCACTGTGGTTGAGTGGCATTCAAAGGACATGCGTAGAATGGGTGTCCCTTTGCTGAAGGTTGGGCATTGAGCTGGCACCTGTAAAAAATCTACTGCCAATCATTAGCGGACTGGAGTTCCGCCGTGGCGACCCCTACCTGGGAAAAGCCAAAAGAAGGAGAGCTGAACAGACCGGTTCCAGCTGTAAGTTTATCAAGCCTTCATCAGTGTAGTAAATTACAGTTACAAACATTCGCCTTTTATAGTATATCACCACTAGAGGCTGAATGAGAGAATTACTTCAATTAATTCATTCCATTAAAGTATTCATTAAGTCCTGGTGAGAATAAAGCACCCAGTTTGATTATCCATTTTTTCTCTTTGTTATTCAACAACTGATGCCAACCTAATTTATTATTCCTATTACCTTGTATTTTGTCAATCGTGAAATTAAAGACTGCATTATGATGTTTCTCAGTATGTTTATATAAAGCATTTGTTGGTCTCTTAACCCTGATGTCACTTAGCTGCACTGAAACTCTAAATTTACTGGTCTTGAGGTCTATCCGACATAAAAAGCAGAGCAGCTACAAGTGGCCATATAGATAAGCCAGTCTGACTGACAATTAGCAAAAAATGAGATATCAAACACTTGCCCAGTATTTTTACTAGTAAATTGTTAAGTCTTCAACATCCTTTTACAGTGGGTACAGTGACCACAGGGGAAACATTCCTTCAAAACCCCACCTTCTAATGTTGTCTGTGTTGGGTTCATATCAGATGTATACACATGTTTGTAATGACTCATGTATGAGCCAAGATTTTTGCCCCTTCTAAAAGAAAAATTACACGTATCATCTAAAATCTCACATAACCTGGTATCAGCTAATAAGATATTCCAGTGTCTGCGGACACTGTTGAGTAAGACATCCATATTCCTACCATAAGTAGTAACCAATCTAATTTGTGAATTGCTGTCTGATGTTTTGTCCCTATACCGATGTAAACTGTTCCTATCCTGATTAGATGCCCAGTGTTTGGCCTGATAGATGTCCCCTCTCTTGTGGACCCTCTCCCTGAATCTCATGGCTAAATCTTCCTCATAAGAATGATAAGTGGCTGCATCTGAACATATCCTTTTGATACGTAAAAACTGTGACTTTGGAATGTTTCTGCATATGTGAGGAGGATGAAAGCTTGTAGCATGGAGTAAGGAGTTGAACTGGGGGTGTTTATGATAAACCTCAGATGTTAATGTATGGTCAACATTTCTGGTTACTAACACATCCAAAAAAGTAATTCTATCTGTGTCAAAAGTGGCTGTAAACTGAATCCCCCATTTATTATCATTCAAAAATTCAACAAACTCCTGAAGATATTTTGTATCTGACCTTCATACTAACCAGCAATCATTCAAATATTTCCTCCAAATGTTGATCTCGTTTAAGCAGATGTTATGTGACCTATCATAAATCAGCTGTTCCTCAATATAGGCCTCAAAGAGATCTGCATATATTAGGGGCAAAGAAGGCCCCCATGGCAGTCCCCTTAATCTGTAGATAGCAATTGTTTTGAAAGTAAAAAACATTTTTTTCAAAACATGCTCTGTCAAACAGAGTAAAAAAGTATTAAAGCCTGGTTGGTACACTTCGGACTTCATTAGCCAATATTCTAAAGCCTCCAAGCCTGCTCAGTGGGGAATGTTCATGTATAATGCAGAAACATCCAAAGTACACATAAGCCACCCTGCCTCCAACTGCATTTCAGAAATGACCTTGAGAAATTCAGTAGTTTCTTGGATTCGTGCTCTAACCCATTTTAGCAAGGGTTTAAGGTATAACATCAGGAACTGGGATTGAGGTTCAATAGTTGAACCTTTACCAGAGACAATTGGTCTACCTGGTGGATTTTGTAGACTCTTGTGTATTTTGGGTAAGAAGTATATATACTGGCTGGAATTATCCCATACAACTGCTTTGTTCTTTTGTGTGAACCGATTTTTTTATTTAAAAAATACACAAGGGTGCCATCAAGAACATTGTCACTAGCAAATGCACTGTATGATTTGTTAACAGCACAATGGCTGAAAGAAAAAAGCTGCAAAGAATAATAAGAACAACAGAAAAGATTGTAGGTGCTTGTCTTCCTACCTTACAGGAGCTCTTTGAAATGATATGTAAAAAAGGTCCTGCAAAATACTATGGTTGGTTCACTAATCTTGCTTCTGGTAGAAGGTTACAGAGTATCCGCTGCAAGACCTACGGATTCATGAACAGTTTTTATTCAACTGCAATAAGACTCATTAATGCAGACGTAAATCTGGATGTATCTGGATGTATCAGGACTATAATAGGTTGTTACGGTCTTCTTCTTTTTCATTTTTTCGATACAATAATTCTATTTATTTATTGCATACTAAAATTAATATATTCTCATTCAAGTGCAATTCCAATAACTTCCTTATGTGCTATGTCACCCAATCTTACCTCTGTGTAGAGTGTACTTTTCTTTTCATGTGTTAATCATCTAGTACTCAGTGTGTCCAGTGCATATAAATAGTGTACAAGCATGTGCATCAGCTACCTAGATATTTACTTTTGTACTACAGTTATTGTTTATTCTTTAATACCTGTCATGTATGTCTTTTTGTGTTTGTCTTCTCCTGTAAAAGAGCTGACTCTCAAAATTTAATTTAGGTAGCACTTGTCTTTCCTAAATGACAATAAAGTTTCTTTCAATCTTAAATGTAATATTTAGCTAATTTTTGTGGGGGGGGGCAAGTCCCCCTGCACTACCCCAATGGGGGTCAAACCCCCTATTTCACCTTAATTTATATATATATATATATATATATATATATATATATATATATATATATATATATATATATATATATTACTGACACCACCACCACCATCGTAACAACTCAGTGATGGGAGAAATCTCCCCATATAAGTGAATCATTGCTGGTGCACTTAGAAATCGCACTGGCAATGACTTCCTATTGGAAATATTTGTCAACATTATGCCTTTTGCTTTTTTTTCAGCATGGTACTGATGCTTGACCAATTCCACCTTGAGCAATTATAGGGAATCCTTAAAAGGTGCTGATACTAAATACTTGTTTCCTGCAATAGCAAACCGCAGTAACTGGAATATATTTGCCTTATTATAGGTATCAGTGCCTTGTATTTTCTTTTCAGAGAACTCACCTAATTAAGTCTTTCAGATGGTATTCATTGGCTGAAACAACATACTGAAAGCATAAGTTGTGTTAAGACTCTCACTTCTTTTGAATGGACTTCTGCTAAAATATGTTGTATTGATTGCATTTTATCATTTTGTACTAGTTTATTCCTAGTTGTACTTATACTAGCTCTGTTTATGCATATTATATTGAAAGAATCATGCTGTAAATATATTATGACATTGATTAATTATTTGATGGATTAAAGTGGGCATCACTAGGCAATGTATAAATTAGTGAAAGTAATCATATCTATAAAAATTACAGTAATCTTAGAAACAAGTGTATTCACTGCAGTAAATGTCCATTTTTTTCAAAACATTCAGGAATTTCACTTATCTAATCATAAAAATATATTAGAACTGTGAAACTATATTATCTAATTGGGGAGTTGAAATTAATGTTATTATTATGCTTATTAATTTTTATGAACTCACCCTATATTCTAACAAGAAATTTAGTTAGTTGTTTAAACAATATGTGTTTCTTTTTAAGTTTGTTTAAATTTCCTCATAATCATGTAGCACTTAGTAAGTTATTGAAACTTCTATAAGATATTAATAGGGTCCATTTTCAGAGGAGGCCCAGCCAGGAAATGTCATTATATAAAGAGTTAAAACTGGCATTGCAATTTTTTATACATAGACTGGTAGTAGTAATTTCAGTGCCCATGGTCAGGTCCATTACAGCTGGAAGCCTAAATGGTGGATATGGGTCACCATAATTCATATAGGTCATTGCTCAGCTTGCCTACATACTAACTATGGATTGAGTCATTATGCATTCATGTATGCAACAGGTTTGCCTGACTCCTTGGCAAGTAATATACCACATAATGTAGCATACATCACAGCAACTCGCAATGCCAAAAGGGAACATCTCTGAAAGATGAGGCTCCTGATCTGTGGAGAATAAACCACAAGCTACATAGCTCACTAGTAGAGACAGTACTCCTCTATGTTCCTTGTCACTCCAGCAATCAAAGAAACTACTCATGTTTGTCTTCATCTATTATTTTAAAAAAAGTGGCACTGACCCTTTCACAATTAACTTCCCATTTGATAGAAGATGGCATATAGTTATTATCCTGTACTGCACTGAATACAAAGCAGTGCACATCATGGCACAGACATTGCATGCCTTAGGAGGAAGTCAAAACATTGTCCGTCAGAGGGTGACAAGTGCGGGAATATAAACCATGGCTGCTGTGATGTGCTTGTTGCATGGCTACCTGTCTATACTGGCAAGATAGAATTGTTCATTTAATCCATGGCTATCTGACAGGTGGATACATATTAGGAATGACTGACAGATAATTACTATAGAATGAAACAGTTTAGACTAAACTTCTGAGAATATCTCCAGATAAAAAAAGAGTAACTTGAATACTAACATTTGTAATGCATAGGAAGCAAACCAGTACATTGCAACACTTTATATAGCTGGTAATGTATGTTCTAATGAAACACAAGGCCTATAAGACTTTATGTACTGTTTTCTGCTGCTATAGTCACAGTGCAGCATTTATTAATTTATATCTAATATTTTATTACTGCAGTCTTTAACTTTAGCAAGCAGTGTTTCTGTTCATGCTATACAAATAATTCAGATAGACTAGATGAAATCTGTAATACAACCCTAGACACATTAACGTATATACAATAAGCAGCAAAAATAAATTTTAAAAGAAAACTTTACCAAAAGAAGAAAGATGAAGTTTCAGGAAACAGATACCATTATTTAAAAAAAGCAAATACTTTCATCTGACATTTCAAAGACTTCATCAGACTGATAACACAACGGAAATTGTATTGGTCATGAATGCAAGTGCCTTTACTTCACAATGAATTTAATTTCCTGTCATACTCCTCATGATAAAGTTGCTAGTCATTTTGTAAAGTTTAAACATTACATTGTATGGCTTGATTTTTCTCTATAACCACACCCACAAAATGATGTAATGGTAGTTACCGAGAAATTATTTATATACAAATGCAAATCAATGTGGCTAATTAAAATAATGTACCTCCATAGAAGAGATGCTTTTTATTTACATTATACATCATCATGTGTTCATTTTCAGTATGAGGTGTTCCATCTGCAAAAACTAGTCGAAACCTTGTCTTTCTAGGAAGTAAGAAACAAATTATTTTGCACTTAACCTGTAAATGTAATAGTCTGCACATTAATCTAGGTAGTGAGGCATTGTGTGTTTAGCCGTTCATGATGTCAGGGTAGGGATTTTCCAGCTTTTAGGAAACATATGCAAGAGACTGTCCTTACCAACAAAATAAAAATGTAAAACCAACATCATTTTTCCATCACAAACTATATAATTTGTTGCTGTAAATAGTAAGAAGGTTATATTGAGCTCTATAAAGTTGTTGCACTTGTTTTAGAACATGATAATTGTATTTTAAAAAGGCTACAAATCTAAACAGAAAATCTGTAGCAAAAAGTAAGTAACAAAAAATGACCACAATTAGCATGCAATTATAATTTTTGATATTTTAAAGGGCTTCTTTAAAAAAGCTTTAAAATTCACATGTTCATTTACCCTTGGAAGTATTTTAGCATTTAACTCAACCTGCCATTCATTTTCACAACTCATTCTGCAATGTTCTTCTCTAGTAATGCTACTTTATCTGAAATATAAAAAAAAAATGAAATCTTTTTTTGAAATCTCTTATTACAAACTTGGTTACACTTAACATAAGCATTTTCTTTTTCTGATAATATATGCATACTCATAATTTCTGACATTAAGACATTGCATGGTATACCCGATATCAAATACCTGACAATATGAATATACAGCAATATAAAGAACTATTATTCTTCAAACTGCAAATAAAATACCCTGTTTTTTCATAAGTTCATGTTACCACAATAAAAGAAAGTGAATTTGAAACAGGTTTTCAATGTTTTCCATATGTTTCCATGCAGAAATGCCTGTTAGTCTCTTACTGTTTAAGCTATTACTGGATTGTGCTTCAGTCAGACTTAATATTCCTGACCCCGAGTCACTGTCTATTAGCAAAATTACCAGTTAGGTTATATAAGGAATGAAGCATGAATTTAAGGATTATTTGCAAGAAAATGCCAATGGATTTGACAAGCTCATATCACCTTTACAGATCCTATTATGCTGGAAAGGGGTTCAGAAAATTGCTTTAAAGTTGTGTAGGGGCACTGTTTCTACAGCTTGCAGCAGTGCCTATTTGCAGATGTCAAGTATATCGGGGTTAAGTACCCCTTCTCTTGTTTTTAACATTTTGATTTGTGAGTCAGATGATGTTGCAGTTCCCTAAGAGTGTAGTACCTGGTAAAGTATGTGCTCTAAGATGAGAAAGAAAATGTTTAATTTGTTTTACGATGAAACTGGAAATGTACCTATTTATTTTTCACATCAAGCCAGCTTAGATTATGCATGGCATGGAGGAAACATGTGTTGGGTTTATGATCAGAGGCAAATCACATCTCCCTTTGATATGAATCTTCCAATCTACAAGACATATTTAGTGCAAACTTAATGTAAACAGTTTTTCAAACAGTCCTTTCTGGTAACTTTAATATGGGAATCAGTAGATTTTTTTTTTTACCCAGTACTAAAACTAATCATTTTTTGGTGATTGATGTTCTTTCAGTTACAGAAATGTGTTCATATACAAATATTTCAACACAGGCAATAATGCCTTTCTAAACAGCCACTGCAAGTCCAAAAAATATACTGGAACCACAAAAGGAAGGCACAGTCTCCAAACAAAAATTGCATTCTCTTTTAACACACTCTAGCACCTCAGCTATTAAGCCTTCAAGGAGGACAGATACAATACAATGTTCCTTACCCCATATATACTCACTCAATCAGTCAATTCAACAATTAATTAAATTAAATACTTCCAGCTAAGTTCTGTATTTAAACCCTTGGGAACCAAGGTATCAAATTTCAAAATAAAAAGTTCTTCTTTATACAACAATTTTTCTTTTACTGCTACAGGGTCTAAAAAAATAGATCCCACTTGTTCTAAAACACAATCTTGTAACAGTTTAAAATTGCTTCCATTAAATTCTTTAAAATGCACAGCTAAAGGGCTATCACAGTTAGCTCTTTTGATGTCCCTTATATGTTGTTGAAGGTGTACTTTAAACTTTAGTTTACTTTCACCTACATAAAACTTGTTACATGGATGTTTCAAAATATACACAATTCCTTCTGCATTACAAGTATAACATCCATTTGGAAAAAAATTACAGAATTAATAGTAGGAAAGTTCTTTACAACATGAAAACAAATAGATTATACCATGACCCCCCCCAAAACGTGCACGCTGATTGGCCAGCGTGCCCGTTGTAAATCGAGTTATACTAATGGAAAAAGGTCCGGTCGCCCGGACTTTTTTCCATTAGTATAACTCGTTTTTTTAAAACACTGTCTCGCTATGTTAAATGGGTTTAACATAGTGAGACAGCTTTAAAATAAGCAACGGAGATCTCCGTTGCTTATTTTAAAGCTGTCTCGCTATGTTAAACCCATTTAACATAGCGAGACAGTGTTTTAAAAAAAGCAACGGAGAAAGCAAGATCTCCATTGCTTTTTTTAGTGTCTCGCTATGTTAAATGAGTTTAACATAGCGAGACAGTTTTAAAATAAGCAATGGAGATGTCCGTTGCTTATTTTAAAACTGTCTCGCTATGTTAAACTCATTTAACATACCGAGAGACTAAACAAAAGCAACGGAGATCTTGCTTTCTGCGTTGCTTTTGCTCAACTCTGATGTACTGCGCAGGCGTAGTACATCAGAACTGCCGCGGATGCCAGACATCTGCGGAAGGGCAGTAAACAGGCATTATACTATGCCATTATTAAAGAAAAGTAATAGTTTCTTTTCTTAAATAATGTCATGGTATAATAGCAATAACCCACTTCTGGGTGTGGGTAATGCTAAATTTACCCACGGTTGGCTTTGTTTGGTTGCTCTGGCTTCCCCCTCCCGTCCAAACCAGGCCAACCGTGGGTAAATTTAGCATTACCCACACCCAGGCGTGGGTTATTGCTATAACATTTCCCACACCTAGAAGTGCCATATCTTAAAATAATCTGTCTATGCATTCATACGTCAGGCATTTTAAATTTACTGTACACTATAATATCAGAAATACTGTGTCCATTTTTATAAGAAATCAAAGGTTTATTTGCTAAACATTGTTCCAAAATACCATCTTTGAACAACATAGGCCAATAGCAATGTAACATTTGCACAATCTGTTGACTTACTACATTATAAATAGTCCCAAAGTAAATAATCTTACCAGTGTGGTTGGCACTATTGTTTCCTACATCTCTCCTTCCTCTTCTTTTGTCAAAATATATCAGTTCAATAAATGGAAGTCCCTCATTATGTGTATGTACTGAGTTGTTATTTCTACATAGATATTCACACCTATAACCCTATTTAAAACTGCTAACACTTCTGTCTTATCATACCCTCTGTGTGTAAACATTTTAACTGAATCCTGTATTTCTTCTTCAAAATCTTTATCCAGCAAAGCTGATTGTTGTCAAAGGAAACATTGTTTCTCTTCTACAGATAGTTTGTAAACCACTGTTTACAGGTTTCCTAGATTTACTGTTGCAGGGTGATTATTAGACTGTTGCCGCTGATGTTATTTAAAGCTTTGGAGAAAATAAAAAATGTTGCAGTAACTGTCTTAGTTTGTCAGGGATGCCTGTATGAATGTATAGCCTACCAGAAAAGTAGTCCCGTTTAAGTATTCTGCCAAAAGTATCAATGTTATGTTCTATAATACCTAGGAAGAAAGGAAGGCTGAGTGTTCATTTGCACTAAGATAGAATATCTGAGGGGTAGATTACTATGGCTTATTTCCAGATTGCTTGTACATATCCTTCTACTATGTTCCTGTTAATGAACTGGCTAATGGACCAAGCCAGTGAAGAATGATATTTTCATAAATTTAGGTGTAATTTCATCTTTTTTTATTGTTTTTGTCCAGACAAAGCAATAACAACTCGAGATCTTTACACTGGTATTCTCTTAATTAGGTAAACTCACTACTTATACAGATTGTCTGTTGGACAACAATGACAACAACTTGCCTAAACACCAAATAACATAGAAATAGCAAATTGCATCCCTTGAGTGTTTTAGAATAGAGTTAATAGTAACCAGTATATCTTTAGCAAAAAAAGTAATGTCTGAAAGGAGGAATCTGACATGGGACAGGAAGTGATGAGAATAATGAAATGTGAAAAGGTAAATCAAAGTCTTAACGAAGGTAAGCTAACCAAGACACAGTTGTAGTCCCAAGGCCCGAGGCCTGTGGAGTAAGGAGGTTCTTCCCCATACTTGATTTACTGGTGGAGTTGATATACAATCTGTGTGAAAGTGATTAAAACTGGAGACCAAAATGAAATAATGAAATTTGTGGGGAAGGATTCCTTGCCTATAGCTATTTTTTTCATGCTCTGAAAACATCATTTAATAAATAAGAATTAAACTGCAAACCAAGGCTGAATGGGCAAGTATACATGACACAGCAGAACAGCTTGAGAAGCTGTTTTACAGCCACAGATAGTGCTCTGTTCTTCAAATGGAGTTTTTCATGATTCATCTATGTTCAGTCAGCACAATCTGTAAGGGAGTATGTGCATCATTTTTTTTTACATTTAGAACTGTATCTCAAAAATGCTAAAAATGATTTTTTTATATTCTCTTCACCTCCTTACTTATATATACCAATTCCACAGTGACACAGGAGTACAGAAGACTGAAAATCCCATTGCAGTATGCACACAACCAATATAGCTCAATGTGGTTTAAAAATGCAATGAAAGACCATCATTGAAAAGCTTCTTGTAGAAAATACATTAGTTGGAGTTTAAGATAATTTCCAGCACACAGCAATGAAAGAGGTGTGCATCTGTTATGCACTGAGAAGAGGTTAGAGTAGTTACTGTCTTGTATGTCTTTTGTAAGACATTGTTATTAGCAGCAGTTGGTTACAACATAAAGTCATCCATATTAAAACCTGTGCCACACTGTGGAATATGATCAAGCATGTAAAAACGTCTTAGTAGAACATCTACAGCAGTAGCTGCAGCCAAAAGATTTATGATTACAGGATAAGATTGTGCAAGATCCTTGCATTTTTTAATATAAAATGAATCATCTTAGCAACCAGGCATTTTAATAGCATATCCATGTTCTCTCTGATCCATGATTTCATTTTTCCTTAGAATTCCCACAGCATTTTTATTTATAAATGAAGTGAGTCTTGAAGAAATGTTTTGCATACTTCTCCAAATGACTTCCACCTATAGTCATACCATATCTGCAGCTGGATAAATTGCACAATAGCAAAACTTATTAAATTAGTTGTGATTATGTCATTTTACTGAATGACCAGTTATTTCTCAATGCACTGTCTGGGACAACACTTCTAGGATCCACACAAGGCTACTCAGCTATAAACCATTAAAGTATCTCAGCTGAACATTTTGCTGGGAACTAAGTGAAATATAGGTGTCCAGTCTATACAATTTGATATGGCTTCATGCTGTCTCTAAATATCCTCTTTACTTGAAAAAGATGGGTATGACAAGAAACTGAGAAAAAAATTATTGCTAATCAGGGATCACCACAAATCTTTGGCTGTATCCTGTATAGGAGACAGAAAGGAACAGAACCATAGCTATGATCCATGCAACCAGAATTTGATTAGCTGTTCATACACTTAATGACACAGACAGGTAGGATAAGGATGCCTATCCAGAGAGAAGGAAATATGCTGCTTGGGTCCATTGTTAAAGTTAATGAAGGACAGAACTTAGAGAAGCTGTTGGGCTGGGTGCAGGAAGGCTGAGAGGCATGACTGTTATATGGACATGAGATAGGTATGCTCAAGCCACACCTCATTGTCCACACAACACATCATCAGATATGATGTCAGTATGCTGGGAGAGGAAATGGATAAAAAAAAGTAGGAAGGAAAGAAAAGGCCTCACCAAGGGTTGCAGAGTGATGCCTCCTGAGCTGACCTGTCTCACTTTGCAGTTGTGAGATGGTTTCACCGCCCCCCCCCCCATAATTTCCTAGACTTGGTATTTGGGGCATACAACAGGGGGGTCATCTCAATAAAAATCACATTATGGAGCCACCTTGAAAATGTCCTATGTGGAATTACTTTGGGGGGGGGTTGGGAAGGCCATAATGTGCAGCAGATGAAGAGAACAACAAAGAGCATAAAAGACATAAACAAAGTAAGTATTGGATGGAATACTGAATGTTACCAACTAGCCTCTCCTTGCTTAGTGAATTATTTTCAGAGCTCCAAGTGCCTTAAGATTTTTTTTTTTTGGAAAATGTAACTTCCTCAGCACATCTGCTGAACCTTGCTCAAACTCATGTTATGAGTTTGCGGTAGCCCAAACAAGCTGCGTGACACTCTAGCCTGGCTGCATGGTGATGGGATTTGAGTGCCTTCAGGCACTTTTAGTCGACATATTTACATTGGTAAACATTTAGTGAACTTTTATCCACTTTGTGCAATAAGTATATTTTAAACACTCATATACAGTTCTATCTGTTCAGGTACTCCCCAGTAACTTCTCCTGGCCACTTTCGCAAGTCAGCTAATTCAGTGGAAGGCTTAACCAAGCTGAATGCTCTAAACAGATCTGGACTTGAAACATAGAAAGAACAAGGTTAATATCCGTATATATCTGACTGTGAACTGTTTAATAGTGCATCCCCTACTCAGCTTGCGTACTAGATCTTTACACAGCAGTAAGCCAGCTAACCCAATGCTACAATATTATACGGACCCAAACAATTTTGCTAAAATTTGGAGTTATCTCTACAATACAAAAGGAAAGTGCTTTTACGGGTTATTTGTACCTGCTAAACCCTGTAACAAGTACATAAATTTAACTACTGTATTACCTGTCCTTGGATAGTGTTGTGTGGATTTAACCCCGCTACGCTCGCCCTCGCTACGCTCGGGCTCGCTCCGCGCCCCGCCCTGCCCCCATATCCCACCCGCCCCCAGCACCCCTACTTTTATACTTATCTAACCACACCCCCTCCATTACCTCTGGCCATACAAATCGCTCTGACTTTCATCCCATCCCCCCACTCCCTCCACAAATACCACTCCAACCACTTATACTTATCTTAAAACACTGACTTGCAACTCAGCATTATGAAGTCATCCATACACTTGAATATAAAGCCAGCCCTAACAACTGCATCTCTTATCCTGCCATTTTTTATTGCCTTATATCTATTAACTAAATATGAGGACCAGCCATACTCAGGATTCTATTATTCCAAGTACCAAACTAGTACTCTCTTAACCCCACCTGACACAAATCACTCTACCCACTATCTACCAAACAAAACACTGTTTACCAAGTGCCACTACTCCTACAAACCCAACAAAACTCACCCCAAATCTAAACACACTGAAAAGCTGTTACTCAAACTCAGGAAACTAATAGAGCACATAAGAAAAAATATTATGAAAGATGGTGACATCCACCCAAACCCAGGCCCCCCTCCAATTACAAACTCTGACAGCCCATCCCATTGTCTTAGATTACCCGGCTCCCTCCTTTTTTGCCACCTAAATATAAGAAGCCTAAACAATAAAATACACAACCTACATGCTCTTTTAGCAATCTACCTCCCTGACATTATGTGCCTGACAGAGACATGGCTTAAACCAGGGACCAAAGACAATGAAATCATTCCACCGGGCTATAACATATATAGGACCGACCGCCTCAATAAAAAGGGTGGTGGTACTGCCGTGCTCTTTAAAAGCACACTCAAAGTCATTTTAAACCCCATTCAACCACCCCAGATCTCTAACATAGAGATAACTGCCCTAAAACTACAACTTCATAAGGCTAAAAGTATAAACATAATTGTGATTTATATCCCCCCTGGGAACAACTCTGACACACTTGAGAACATACTAAACTGGCTAGCTAACTATTATCCCCAAGAAACCATAATTATGGGCGATGTCAACATTGACTGGAATTTATGTTCCTCAGAGTCAGACCCCACCCATATTAATCTCCATGGTTTCTCACAGACCATAACCACCCCCACCAGAATTGGAAACACCAAACAAAAAGAGAGCATCCTAGACTGGATACTCATTAACAACCAACCCCACATGTACATTTCCGGGACCCTCCCGAATGATCTTAGTGATCACCTCATCACCTATATAAGGAAAAGTAAAGCAGGAAGTTGCAAACTGCCCGTGTACAGATCAGTCAGGAGCACCAAATATTTTGACCCAATTAAATTCCAAATGGAACTGCAGTCCTGTAACTGGTCAATTCTTAAGCACCTCCCCCTAGAGGATGCAGTAACAAATTTTAATTCCACGTTTCTAAATATACTTGATATGCATGCCCCCAAACGATTAATCAAAACCAAAGCTCATATAGCACCTTGGCTAACAAAAGACACCATATCCAAAATTAAACTTAGAAATAAAGCATGGGATAAATGGCGTGCTTCCAAATCACCCCGAGACCGCATCTACTTCCAACAACTAAGGAATGAAACAAAAAAATACATTTTACTTGACAAAAAGAACTATTACTGTCAACTACAACATAAACACCAAAAAAAAACCCAAAAGTTTTGGGCTGGTCTAAATAATCTTCTATATCCAGGCAAATCCTCCACTCCTACCCCAGCAGACCTAAGTGATAAACACCCAGAAGAAGTGGCCAATACCTTCAACACTTTCTTCATCGATATTATCAAATCCTTAGCCAACCTACAAACTACCACCTACTCCTATGTTCCTACGGCAGGTTCCATCCCGAAGACTATGTCCTCCTTTAACCTACAACCTGTACCCACATCCTATATTCGATCCTTACTGAAGAAATTAAAACCAACCACCCTCTCTGCAGACCTCCTTCCTGCTGACTATTTACAAAAAGCGGCTGACGTCATAGCCTATCCCATCTCAATATTAATTAATCGTACCATAACAGAATCTGTAATCCCCTCTATATGGAATATCTCCTATGTAATCCCTCTCCACAAAGGTGGCCCATCCACTGACCTGTCAAATTATAGGCCAATAGCCATATTATCGCCACTAGCCAAAATCATGGAAAAATGTATTCACAAACAACTTGTACACTACCTAACCCATAATAATCTTCTGTCTAGTTCACAACATGGTTTCAGGCCCAAGCATAGTACCACTACTGCCCTACTCTCCTTCACTGACACTATAAACCATAACCGGAACAACAAAAAATTTCGTCAGCACTCTTTTTGGACCTATCAAAGGCCTTTGATATGGTCAACCACCAATTACTGCAGGATACCCTAAAAACTTTCTACTTAGATAATAAAGTCTTGGATTGGTTTCATGCCTATCTCTCTAATAGGCAACAAGCTGTTCTCTGGCAAAATAAACTCTCCAGTCTCTTACCCAACACCATAGGGGTCCCCCAAGGTTCTATACTGGGACCTCTTCTCTTTTCCATTTATATTAATGATCTCTACAAAGTCATCCCCGAGACCTCCTGTATTCAGTATGCAGATGACTCAACATTAATCTGCTCAGACAAATCGTCAGTTAATCTACTTTCCAAAACCCAAGCCTGCTTCACTGCAGTTGAAAACTGGCTGTTAGGACGCAAATTGATTCTCAACCCAAAAAAAACCAAACTTCTACTCTTCCACCCTACTCATAAAACTACTCCCATACCCTTTACAGTACAATCCAATAATGGGACTATTCTCTTCCCCGACTCCCACACCAAACTACTAGGCGTTACCATAGATAATAAACTTAGATTTGACGTACACATCAATCAAACTATTAAAACTGTAAATAAGAAATTAGGGTTCCTTTATAGAATAAAATCCTGCCTGTCTCCCATGGCAAAAGTGGCCATTGCCCGATCACATCTTCTATCTACCCTCTTATATGCTTCCCCTATTCTCACTAACCTTAACAAAACTGAACTGAATAAACTCTCATGTTGCTACAATCATATTGCCAGATTTGCTACTGGCATGCCCTATAAAACCCACCACTGCACCAGCCTACATAACCTAGGCTGGATAGAACTACCAAACATACTCCAGCAAAACCAACTAATAGTAGCATTTAAAATTCTCAATCAACCTGACAACATCCCTGCTCTGAAGGAGTTAATCACCCCCTATTCAAACCTAAATAGTCTGCGCTCAGCAAACAGGTTACTTGTACAAACAGTCAAATCCCATAACTCAGGGGGCGACTCTCTGTTTTCCAACGCCATCGGTAAAATATGGAACTCCCTTCCTCCTCAACTCACCAATATCACCTCCCAAAATACATTCAAGAAAGGCCTCTTCTCCCACTTTACATCCCATTGGCTCTGTCAGTGCTCAACACCAGACTAACCCCCACTTTTTTTTTTTCAATTTCTTTACCAATAATGGACCACCTAAATATAATATAGCCATGGTCTCTCTCTGATTCTAACATTAATAAGGTGTTTCTCCAAATGTATTTGAATACTCTAGAATGTCTTTTTGCTCTTTTGTATTATCTATGAAAAGATTGCTAGCCTCCTAATATGAATGTAACTGTTGTTTTTGGAGCTTTTCTCCCCGGGCCTCCGCTGAAAATGGACATATATCCAGTCGGACTATCCCGGTCAACAAATGTAAAATAAAATAAATAAATAAAAATAAAAATCTGCTGAACCTTGCTCAAACTCATGTTATGAGTTTGATCATGAGTTTGAGCGGTAGCCCAAACAAGCTGCGTGACACTTGGATCCCCTGGCTGCATGATGATGGTCTTTGAGTGCCTGGGGCTCAGGCACTTTTAGTCGACATATTTACATTGGTAAACATTTAGTGAACTTTTATCCACTTTGTGCTATTTGAAAACAATAAGTATATTTTAAACACTCATAGGGGCTGCTTTTCACCATGTTATTTATGAGGTTGTACTATATAAATGATTCCATTACAATTCTATACTTACATCTTCAATGGCTAATTCACAGAAATAAAATATCACCCTTCAGTGTGGAATTTTTCAGCAGCAGCGGTGTACATTATATGGAATTGGATGAGTTATGTGAAAAATCTCGGCCTAATAAATGAAAAATATTTGTTTTTGATTCGCTGCTTAGTTTGCTGAATATTCATGCATAAATTTCTGTATGACTAGTGAGGTACAATTTTCAGTCTTTAATGAGCTACTTCAGAAACCTTTGAGACTGTGACTGTATGTAAATGGGTTTTTGTATAAGAAGTGTAAAATGCCTTAATTCCATACTGAATAAAGTAGAACATTGTTCTGAATATGGTTAGTTTGATACTATACTGTTTACAGTAGTATGTTCTTGTGTTCATATCTTTAAATATTAATTTGGAATTTTATAGTTTTATTTTGTATTTTTACATGTTCCTTTCATGAAAATGATAAAAATATATGCATTTGATTATTAAGTATTTTTACAGACCATCTCAGATTAAATCATGCATTTACCATTTAAATTTTTTTTTTCCTGGGCTATTACAAGATGTTAAATGCATTGCTATTAAACATTAAATTTCCAAATTGAGTGAATTGAAAGTCATTAAAGTCATACTGGACAGGATGATTTTTTTTAACTGTAAAGGGACAAATGAGGTTTGGTAACAAACCAATTTGTACAGGGACATCTTCAGGCGAGAGTTAGGTAGAAATAGTAATGAGGTTAAGAGGGTAGGGGAAGTAGGATAGTTGGGGGGGTGAAAGGGTTAAACGGGAAAGTGGGATGATTGGGAGGAAATGAGGTAAGTGCAGGGAGGAGCTAGATGGGTTTTACGCAAATGTAACTGGGTTAGGAATCACATTTTGGTGTGAACTTGCTACTACAATTATTATGCCCATGATGGCTAGTAGGTACTTCTGCATGCAGGTAGGCCTTGGGGAATACCAGAAGGTATGGTGGTTCATATTAGAACATTAAGACATGCCAGATTTTTGCAGTGTCTAAAGTTTTTCCTCATGTTTTTGGTCTATTACTTAGGAAATGTGTGGTTTTCTGGATTTTGTGGCAAGTCAGGGAGGACTGGGTTCATTGTATGATGACGGTCATTTGAGTTTTAGACTTCCCATCCTTTAGAAAATGCAGGTAACACAAGATCTTCCATTCTGGCTTTTATGTTTGTCAGAGCCCTTTGCGGCTTTGCCACCATTCCCCTTATTTTTGGCTTTGTTCAAATTTTGGGCCAAGAGGTTGAGAGCTAGGGTTTACAGTTTGTGATCATTGGGATTTGGGGATCAGGGTTTGTTTTGGGATATGATGATGCAAGCTGGCTTGGTATGCAGGACCTCATGAATTGTTGAACTGTTGCCTCTACATAGTTGGTGTGGTCTTTGAGACTATTTATGGCACTTTGTCGGGTTAGTGATGGTTGTTGTGAGATAGTCATAGTTTGAGTGGCATTAATGCCTTTTGTAGATGTAGTTCTGCATACATAGTATGTACTTTCCAGTCAAATACAGTTGTGTCATTTTGCATGTTGAAATATGTCCAGTACTTTAGGGGTGGGGCGCATTTGTCGAGGTACCTTGAATTCAGTGTGTTGAGGGTTTCTGTGGGTGAATGCTGCTGTTCATTCAATTGGTGGTTGGGGTCTTGCTGGATATGCTTCCTTTTGTGGGTCGCATAGAGTTGGAGGAATAGGAAGGTTTGTTTTAGCAGTTCTGGTGCATGCGCAATTGCAGTGGAGGGACTGTCGCCACTGTTTTGGGTTTGGATTGTGTGTTTTTTCCCCCCGCCAGCTTTGTGGTGCGTATGAGTGATGGTCTGTGGTGTGACTAACTGTTGAGGGAAAGGGGGCAGGTATGATTAACAGAGCAGGGTCCTGCTTACAGATTACATTACTTAAACAGGAATGATTGCCCATTTGTCAGCTTAATAGAGAAGTTTAATTAGATTTGCTCTTTCAAGTCATCAAATAGTGATGTACAAGCAGCTGTTCTTTAAAACATTTTTTTTTTTGTTTTTTTTGCAGGTGACTGGTTTTGAACTTTTACACTGCTTGCAAATTCACTTACCACACTTTGTCTCTGCATTTGCGTTTCTGCATATTAGGGGAGGGGAGAAAGGATTTGTATTTTAGTGCACTTTATATTTAAAACATTGTTAGTAATTAGTACATAATGGGAAGAATGCGGTTTTCTGAGTAATCATTGGCATATTATTGAGGACAAAAGTCAGAAAACATTGACAGATATTGGAGTCTCAGAGTTTATATCTTTAAGAAAATTCATACTTTGGTCTGGAGATGGCTAGAATTTTTCAGGATTTGCCATTTCTTGTTTTTGAATCACCCATGTTTTAGGGGGGTGCTTTGTACTTGAGGGTTGGACTGGATAGCCCTCAGAGAACACCCAGGAGTTGCCTTGGCAGTATGTAGCAAGGACAAATTTGGTAGGCTGTTTGGACTTTTCGGAGATTGCAGGTGTTCCCACATGAGATGGGTGTGGAATTGTTTGGTGGGATTGCACTGCAAGTGCAAGTGCTTGGGGCAATACAGAGATGGATGCATTGACTGGAGTAACTCTTGCACTGAGCAATCTAGTCACTTTTGGCAGGTGTACT
This sequence comes from Protopterus annectens, assembly GCF_019279795.1. Taxonomy (NCBI): domain Eukaryota; kingdom Metazoa; phylum Chordata; order Ceratodontiformes; family Protopteridae; genus Protopterus; species Protopterus annectens. The sequence goes on from NC_056744.1 coordinate 759,522,005, forward strand.
CTGTCTGTACCTTGGATGTTTTCCCTGATTGTTTATGGATTTGTTCCTGGCTGGTAAGTTGGGTTGTGTGTGCGCATTCGTATGTAGGAGATGGTGAAGGCCTTTCATGTTGTTGTCAGAGTGCAGCACCGATATTTTGCCCTCAGTTCAGTGTAACTTGTGTTCAAATCTATCAACACAGCATATTCTGGAGGTGGGAAGTGTACCTTTCTGGTGTCCAGCTCTTTTGCAGACTGCCTGTATTTGACATTGTGTTTTGATCATTCCTCATAAAGTTCATATGGGGAGTGAGAGGAAAAAGAGAGAGAAAGAAAAAAGGAAAGGAGAGAGGGAAGGAAGGAAGAAAAAAGAAAAGCAGGAAAAGAAAAAAAAACACAAGTTACCGATAATTCTCTTGTCCCTGCTTGGTTGTGGGCCACAGGAGTGTGTGTGTGTGTGTGTGTGGGGGGCAGCATGAATATTGGATCTCAAATGTCTGGCATTAGTTTGTTAGTAAAAGTTTTAGCCAATTTTAGGTGCAACTTCGAGGAACATGAAGATTTGTGACCCAAGTGAGGACCATCCCTTGAAATGAGGTACACTTCACAGGTATGGGTAGGTTATGGAGGTATTTAACTCCTTTTTTCAGCATCCTAAGTTACATTTGCAGTGTACAGGTTGCTGCTAACAGTCACTTGTAGAACAAAACACCACATTTGAGAAACTGCCAAGGTGTCACTTTCTAACAGGTGAACATGTATTTTTGTTTCAACTTTTAATCTGGGTAAGAGTTCTTCCACAGGAATATTCTTGTACTGCTTGATTATAGAAATGCTCCCAAAACTATTTTATGAGTTAACTTGTTCCAATTAGTGCTGTATGAGTTTTTGTATGGAAATCAAGTGGTGACTGGTATTGGTATCTTGATATTTAAATGATCCCTCATCTGAAAAGTTTAGTTGTAACATACTCCAGTTGGTAACTCACTCTAAGTTCTGCATTAACTGGTGTCATTTAAACACATAAGTTTAGTCACAAAAGACTGCTATGCTCCTTTGCTGGTTGTGTAAGGATTTGAGGTGGGATACAGCGGTGCCAGGTTATTGAGTTTAAGAGAGGTGGGGCGGTATGGTGGCAGTGCAGCTGATGGCCCTTGGCAGCACCAAATATCATTAAGAAGTTTGGGTTTGTATGTGCAGAGGATTTACAGTTTCAGTTTTCTTTTGCAGATCAAGGAGGTTGCAGATGGGGAAGCACAGAGTGGTTATCAGTCAGTTGCCTGAAGGAAGTGGACTTGGAATATGATGGATTCTGGTGGTGTGGATGGTCATGCTGCTTCACTGGTGCACAAGGAGGTTGCAGGTAATCCTATTTTATTAGGTCAACCCAGAAACACAGCCACCAGGCAGGAGAATTAGTAAAAAAGTTTAATCCCGAAATATACAAATTCAAATAAGTGCTTTTGTCCTGTATAAAGACTTCTTCAGACATGTTGAATCATCACATGACAGTTTCAATCCTCTCTGCAAATCATATAACTATAAAAGTCTTTAAAATAATATGAAAAGATACACTAAATAATCAACACTTACATAAAATAAAATAAAAATCAATATAATATTATATTAAAACCACAATTATTTGTCATAGGCCATCATTTTTAACAAACAACTTACACTTACTACTTCATTTAGACCTGGTAAAACTGAAGCATTTAAAAAAATCTGCCACCATAACTCCCTTTTTTCCAAAATAATTGTCCAAGGGGCATCCCTAGGATGTTGCTCAACTTGTTCCAATATACAAAACCCAAAACTATGTTCCTCATTAGCAGCCACATGCTTGGAAAGTGAGTTAGTGAGCTACTGTTTTTTGTATATCATATGAATGCTTATAAATGCACTGTCTTAATTTATGCTCCGTTTTGCCCATATAATATCCTAGGCATGATTTTCATAAAGCAATATAAACAATGCCTTTGGTCTGACAACTGTAATTTCCCCCAGGCTTAATAATTCTATTATAAACTGAAATTTCCTCAGCTTCCCAAATCATGTGGCATTGAGTACATGCCTCACATTTCATAATTTTACCAAAACTACTTTTCATACTATCAAAATAAAATTCTTAAATGACTTACCCCATTTACATACAGTCTTGGGGTATGGACTAGTTTTTCATATACTTGTGTATAACTAGATAACAGCTGCCAAATCTTCTTAATTATGGTAGATATTTGATCAATATCAGCATTATATATCATACCAAAGTAGCATTATATATCGTAACAAAGTATGAATGGCAAGGATCTATCTTATTATCACCTAGTTTAGAGGATAAATTGGAAAACGGCTGCCCATTCATAGGACATTCTGATACTGCAAGTACTGGGGATTCAAATCTGTGACTTGTTGAGTTAATCCCAACAATGGCACATAAACCCTGGTATCCCTTTTCCTAACTACTTCATCCATAATATTGATTACCAAATGTTCTGGATATCCTCTTCTGAGGAACATATATTTCAAGTCTCCTGCCTGGTGGCTATGTTTCTGGGTTGGTTTAGGTTTGGAGTTTGGAGTTCCTATTTTATTAGTTGTTAAGGCACGTTAGAGTCAGTGTGGTCTGGGTGTGGGTATAGGTGAGGATGAGTTATGTCAGGGGCAGGGTGAAGCAGGTTTGGGGTTGTCCACAGGTAGGGTGGGGTTGCAAAAGAGTGAGGTTGGGTCACACTTTGTGGGCAGAGTAGTGAGGTTTGAGTTTTTCTGTGGCAAGCATATGCAGATGGGTTGCTCATTTGAGAGTGTAGCACGGTTCTGCATTGGAGTTGGCAGCAGCGGGTGGGACTTTAAGACTAGGTGAAGGGTTTGGCAGAGAGTTGTGAGGTATGTGGGTGTGTGGGGATGTATGAGGAACATGTTTCCATTGTTTAAGCAGAAGTTTGAAGGTTAGGCAAGGCATTGTTTCTGGGGTTGTTACTGGATGCAGGCCATGCAAAGTAAAAAGTAAAAAAAAAAAAATTAGAGGCGTGAAGTTTCAGGACAAGGGCAGATTAAGCATGTCATGGACCATATTGGGCTCCTGAAGTTTGCATATTTTTTTTTTGGGGGGGGTTAGTTTGTTGGGTAGCAGGATGGAAGGATGTTTGCAGGAGGGATGTTACTATTTTGAGGTGCAGTTTGTCTGGCATTGAAGGTTTTGTAGGAGACGTTGTGGGGGAAATGTTTAATTTTCATTTGGACAATAGGGCAGTGGTATGAGTCCCTGATGTGTCAGGTTGGCTTGGAATGATCAGATGTGGTACAGGATTCTGGGACAGCTTTTGATAGGAAGGTATATGGTGTGGCATTGCAGGATTTTGGTAAACTGTGTTTGGGCTTGGGAATAAGGTAAGGCAGTTCAGTTGCCAAGGTGGATTTATCTCCGATTAGTATAGTTGCACAGGTGACAGGGTTATGTGACTTTACTTAATCTGGGACAGTGGGTCCTATGTTTGAAGGGCTGGGGTAGGTTTGGTAGCCTGATGACTAGCAGACTACAAGCTATTGAAAAATTTAGTTAGGAGGGTTGGCAATGGCAAATGAAGGTTTATGGGTTACAATCTGAAGGGCATTGCCTTTCTGGATGTATTGAATTTATTAAGAGGCTGGTGCATGGTCAGCAACTGCTATGTTGGTCTTTAGATGTTTTTGCTTTATTATAATGAGTACACAGTGGTTAGATTACTATTAAATCAATCTGTTGAAAAGGAAATCTCATTTTGATCATTATCAATAGCCTTTGGGTGGCAAAAGAATGCTGTAGTTAGGAAGGATGGCATGCAGTTGGGTTTGCTTGTATTGGATGTAATTGGGCTTTAGTGTTTTGGTGTCACATTTGGCAGGTAGTGACGTGGGAATAACTACAAAGCTATCATTGGTAGTTGGGATAAGTGAGGCTATGTTTGATTTGCAGAGGTTTTACAAGGGTATGGCTATTACTTTGGTGTTGGAAAGGGATCATCGGTTTAATTTCAGCTGCTTAGGAAACTGGTTGCTTTTGGTATATATATATATATATATATATATATATGATAGGGATTTAGGGTATTGATGATGGAGATCCAGTTTGGTCCAGTTTGGATGGAGTCCACTGAATGATGTTTGGCTTCAGCCTTTTTTAATGTACGGTTAGGTTTGTTTTGGAAGGTTTTGTTGGAAGTTTTGGTATGAAGGAGGGGGAAAAGGCTGGTGAGGCTGGTGGGCAGACAAGAGGGGGAGCCTTCTCCCTTTTCTGTTTCCCCCTCTAGTATTGGAAGTTTATTTTGATGAGATGGGAAATGAAAGTGAGCAGTTGGACGCTGCTTAATAAGTAAAGGTTAGCAAGTGGAGGAAAGGACAGTGCTTATTTGGTTGGATGTCTAATTCAATAAGTGGAGATGGAAGTGAGTGATAAGACACTGCTTGATAAGTAGAATAAGCTAGCGGGGGTAAAGATGCTGCTTATTCGGTCAGGGTAAGTGAGGTCATGCTACCCTAGTTAACAGTTATATGAATGTTTATGCTGTGACTGGTCAGAGTGAGCAAGGTCATGCTGTCCTAGTTAACAGTTACATGGAGGTTTTTGATGTGATTAATAAACTGAAATATTGGTCAATAAAGGTATGTTTATGTAAGATTAATAAAGGTCGTCAAACATCATTTGGTGTGATGTGTTTTCATTGAAAGGGACCGTGACAAATGAGGCTTGGTAACAAAAGTAGTCCAGCGACATTTTCAGGTGGGGGTTACGTAGAAATACTAATGAGATTAAGAGGGTAGGTGAAGTAGGCTAGTGGGGGGGTGAAATGGTTAAATGGGAAAGCAAGATGATTGGGAGGGAATGAGATAAGTGTATTGAGGGACTAAATGGGTTTTATGTGAGTGTAACTGGGCTAGGATTCACATTTTGGTGTGAACTTGCTACCCGCCCTCCTTCCCTGTTTTTTTGGAACATTGGGATTGTGTGTTTATTTTAAAAGTTTGGGTAAGCAGAGAAGAGGGGCAGGCTTGTCCCTCTTCTGTTCCCCCTCTGGTGTTGGATGTTCATTTCAATGAGTAGAGAAATGAAAGTGAGCAGTTGGATGCTGCTTGATAAGTAAAAGTAAGTGAGTGCAGGTAAGAACTCTGCTTAACTGGTTGGATGTCTAATTCAATAAGTGGGAAATGCAAGTGAGTGATGGGCTGCTGCTTGATAAGTAAAAGTAAGCGAGTGCAGGTAAGAACTCTGCTTAACTGGTTGGATGTCTAATTCAATAAGTGGGAAATGGAAGTGAGTGATGGGCTGCTGCATGATAAGTACAATAAGCGAGCGGGGGTAAGGACACTGCTTATTTGGTCAGGGTCAGAGAGGTCATACTGCCCTAGTTAATAGTTACATTCATGTTTGTGCTGTGATTAATAAATTTAAATACTGGTCAATAAAGTTATGTTTATGGAAGATTAATAAAGGTCATCAAACGTCATTTGGTGTGATGTGGGTTCGCTAAAGGGGACCGGGACAAGTGAAAATTATCAAATATCAATGATTGTACCTTCTGGACTTGGCATTTACAGGGAAACAGTACTGCATGGACATTGTTTTATTTCTTTCTTAGTTATTCAACCATAGTTTCTACTGGAAATATGTATAATACCATGTTGACGTGCCCAGTACTGTAAAGGGATGTCAGCATTTTGGCAGGGTTACTTACCATGCATAAGAATATCAATGCATTGTATGTATGGACTGCAGTACATTATAAGTGGCCTGGTGCACTCCTGAGCATGATATCTTTGGATGAGATGTTAAACTAAGACCCCATCTTACTGTGTTGATGGTAGGTGCTGTGAGACCCTTTACATCCACCTAAGCTATCAAAAACAGTAGGGGGGACGGAGTTCCCTGATGCCTTGGCCAAATTTCCTCTAGTAGTAAAAATATCATCAGTCTTTCCTGAAAAGAGGCTACTAGCTTAGTGGGGCTAACCTAGTAAACAAAGGATAAATAAATTAAAACTGAAATTGAAATCCACATCTCTGTCTACATATCAAAAGTAAAGAAGAAAACAGTATGCATGCTGACAGTTTTGAACAATGTTTATGGTTTTGTGGCAGAGAGACAGGTAATGGAACACTGGAATAGATGCAGGGAGGGGGGGCCCCAGCCATAACCCTGTCTAGGACCCCATTTAACCATGATCTAGCTCTGATTATGGCAATACATTTTAGGCTTTGGCTCTCCAATACTTTTAAGTTCAGAATTGAGTTGTTTTGACCAACATGCTACAGTTTATAAGAGTAATGTCTTTCCTTTTGCCACAATTAAAGGAACCTGAGCCAATGCCAGCCAGGGATACTGGGAGAATTTGAATGTAGGCAAAATAAACTACTCTGCTATTATACAGAGGAGCTTTTTTGGGCCATTATTTTGTAAAGTACCCTGTTTTTCATGCACTATAAGAGTGATGATGGTGTCCCCATCAGTAATGAAACCAGTATAACAAAGATGGCTGAGCCCCAAATAATTGGTTTCCCATCTTAAGACAAGCTTCTGCTCTTATAAAATGAATAAAAAAGTGTGACATTTTGTTCAGTTTTACATGCTTTCAAATAAGATTGGACATTATAAAGATATACCAGGTACTGTCTATCTGATGCTGATTTTGTATGGTCATTTAAAAAACACTCATAAAGGACAGATCTTCAACTTACAACAAATAATTCAGAGAATTTACAGTGATATTATACAGGGGCCAAGAGTAACAAGCCTTCAAGAGTGTCTCTCAGCAGAGGAAAATGTGTCACAAATCATATCTCTTGCAATTCCTTTTTCGTCTTAACCTAAAAACAGAACTCATTCTTATAGCTCATGATGAGCTTTCAGGGACAAACCATGCATAGTAACAGCTGAGCTGGCATGCTTTAGATCTTTGGACACTATGCTGTAATTCTGAAAGACAGACTGTATTAATAAATGAGCAAATTCCATTATATTTTTCAACTTTACATTTTATAAATTTACAATATGCATTTAGAAGAAATGTATATCTAAATTTTATGAATTCTTTAACTGTATAGTGTAAGATAATAATGTCCACATTTCTAAAAAACATAAATAAATAAAAAGTTCTGTAACTGTAATCTAACAATATGTGAGTGTACGGTGACCTAGATGTGGTGCATAACAAATGTATTCAGTTGCTAATTGAATGAGTGTGAGTAACAAAGGGGGTGTCTTTTATAATGAACCTTGCCAGATATATATCATCAAAAGTCAAACAGAAACATCTTTTCTGTACTTGGAACGGCTATGGGGGTCTTAATGAAGACAATAGTGAACTGCAGCAGTGAATTTCTGTTACTATGGCCACTGATTCAAACATGTCTGCAACACAAAGCAAGGGATAACAGAAGTGGTACTTGTTTGTGCATACAACTGAGATACTTTGATCTGGTTTCAAGAACAGACTTGTACAGGATATAAAACAGAAATACAGTGAAAATGGTGCAAGTCTGTGCAACTATTGCTAAAGGTTCTGTACAAACTAAGTAGAGGCATGCATCCAGTGACACTGGAAACAGTGCAGTATTTTGTTTCATTTCACAGTCACTTAAAACTGGAGACGTCATGTGCAAACAATAAAAATCTAACTTTCATTTTCTCGCACTGTAACTCTCTAGAGTTTAACTACATTGTGATATTTTGTCCATAACAATTACAGACAGGAAAGCAGACAAAGGCAGACTCTTGGTGGTTGTTACACCTGAGGAAGTGAATGTAGCATGAAAGTTTTAGTGTATTGTTTTTATATCAATAAACGTTTTTTCGGCTCTGTCCATGGTCCACATCTGAAATGGTTATTTGGATATTTGCTATGTGGCTTTTCCCTTAGGTATTGTTAGTTTAGCTAATACACTCTTGGTCATACCTGTGCCCACTTTGAATGAGTTCAACTTTATGCTTAGGATGTGAACATAGCCCTTACTCCTCGATACAAGGACCAAATGACATGTAACAGCAGCCCTTAGCCCATATACTGCTGTAGACCTCCCACACGCCATTCTGGAGTACATGGTCATATGCCTTTTATGAAGCCACAAGCCTCATGTACATGTAGTGGCAAACTCACATGACCTCTTAAATATATGTGCAAGGGCAAAGAGTAGGTCCATGTTTCCCCAGAAAGAATGGAATTAATATTACCCCCACTGAATCAGAGGCTTGACTGTTGTTTGAAGCCCCCTTTGTAGTACTCTGGCATATGCTGTCATGGGGAGGCTGTGGAGTGAGATCCATAACATCCCTGTAGGCCATAAGAACCCTGTAATCCTCTCTTATCAGACATATTATCAAGTACAATGCCCACTTCGGCATGTACCTTGCCAAACACATGCAACAGTTGGAGAGACCACAGAGGTTCCTGACTAGGAAAATCCAAGGTCTCAAACACCTATCCTATACAGATAGGCTAAAAGCCCTGTCCCTCTACTCAGTCTCATACAGACTGCTCAGAGGTGACCTGTGTCTGGCATACAAGGCCATTTCAGACCCAGCCTTGATAAAGTTGCTGCATATTCGTAAGACAAACTCCACTTGTGCAACACACACACAAGGCCTTAACCTGGTCTGTGACACTAATAGAACTTGATGGGATAGATCTGGGTCTCAAAGACTCCCCCATCTGTAGAATAGACTCTCTCTCTCCATGTTAAGCAGAGTACCTCTCTAGCCCTCTTTAAGAGGAACCTAGATGACTGGATGGGAAACAGAAAATACACAACGGAAAATGGGCAAAATTCTTGGCTAGGCTTATAAGGGCCTCTGGGCCAATAGCCTAGTATAATAATATGAACCTTTGAACCTATGAACCATGTTGCTCTCACACTCTGTAAATATTGTAAATAACTTTTGACTTTAACTGTGCAAATTTGTTAAAATGTATCTGCACAATATTTTTCCACTATGGGCAATATTGCTCATGCTTTGTATTATTTGATATGTATTTGTACTTTTATTTTTATTGGACTGCTATCTTTACTGTAATCTGTTTCATGGAGCTTTTCTCCCTGGGCCTCCACTGAAGACAGTCTCTCTGGGCCCAGTGGACTTCCCTGGTAATCAAACTGGAAATAAGTAAGTAAGTAAATAAATAAATAAATGTATTACTGAAACATACCTTTCTGTTATCATTTTTGAAAATTAAAAACCGCTGTCCCACATTGCTAACCCAGAGTTACTATCCCAGCCTTCCATGCAAAGCTGAAACGGTATGATAACCATGACACTCCAACAATGTCTAGATCCTTCAGATTTTCCAGGCATATCTTATTTACAGTTTTGTCACTGTAGGACATTATGTTCACTAAACTGACTTTATCTAACAAAATGGATCCAATACTACTATCTGCTTCTGGCATTACTTCCCTTCTTTTACTGCCTTAGAATGACTCACCCTTGAGCCTGAATCATTTGGAATGAAATCATCATCTCCAGTGCAGGTGTCATTGCTCCTTCTGGATGATGGGGCAAGTGCTACCTCAGACAAAAAAATTTGTACATTGTCTCCCATGGAAGATATACGAGGAATAGTCCCGTAGAAGGATACACCCTGAGGAAGACTTGGGAGATGCCGGTGTTTTTATATCTCTCAACTAGCTTGAAAACAACTAGTGATTTCATGGGGTAGACTGGAGACTGCTACTGTGAACACAGAAGTCTTGTCTACTTTGCTTAGCATGTTAGCATTGACATCTTTACCAACAAAAGCAATTAAATTTGCCAAAAAAAGTTTATTCACCACCAATTTCGGAATAAATATTTTTGAGATCAGACTATGGGTAGAATTCTTACCTAAGCTGTGTACCATAGAAAGTAATTTTGCATATTCTCAAGAACATGCAGGGTGGATGCAATTCAGAAACATAGATTGTACTGGAGCACAGCTGCAGATGTTGTGCCATATACAACATATGCACATGACTGCATAACCATACTCAAATGATGAAGGACAGTCAAATGACTGAATAATGGCATATAAATGAAGTGAATAAAAATAAAGTTTACAGACATCATTAGTGCAACACATGAACTGAATGACTTTACAGACTGAACATGGAAATTTTCAGAGTTGTATCCTAATGCCATGACTGGAATTGCAGCATTTTCTGCGCAATAACATCTTTATGTTTTAGCTTCCACAAGCACTAACTTTATTATATATCTCTGCAGACTATAGCTGTGGAGGCATTACAGAGAGTGACTGAAATGCCATAGTATGACAGGTGAGCATCTAATTGTTACAGAATAGATCAGGATATTGTTACATAACTGCAAATGCATTTTGCTCACATGCTGAAACTCTGGGAATATTTGGGCCTCACATTGGATGGAAGGAAAGATATTTCATAGTCTTTGCTACAGGGACCTTTGCAGTTATCCTCCTTACAAGTAGTACATTCCTTCACATCATACTGCTGCTTGTTGATAGCATATGTAGTTCTCCAGGACTGCTACGGGGAAAGCTAACACTATACTTGGCATCTGTGATGCGACACAGATTGCTAAAGTACTGAAAGCCACAGACTGTGATCATGTGGCAATAAAAGTTTCACCTGGCCCACAACCATGCAGGATTATGAATAAAAAAAAAGGCTACCTTACCCTAAAATGGCAGGCAATCTGCAATGCACAGAGGGTTATTTCTAATGTGTGTGTGTGTGTGTGTGTGTGTGTGTGTGTGTGTGTGTGTGTGTGTGTGTGTGTGTGTGTGTGTGTGTTCATATGATTCTCTTATACAGCATGTATATAATCTGTATGTTTGCTTTCGGTTTGGCAATTCCCACAGGGAACATGTACAGTGGATATATAAAGTGTATACACCCCTGTTAAAATGCCAGGTTTTCATGATATAAAAAAATGAGACCACAATAAATCATTTCAAAACTTTTCCCACCTTTAATTTGACCTATAACCTGTACAATTCAATTGAAAAACAAACAAATCTGTTAGGGGAAAAAATATAAAAAAAATAAAAAACGTACAATAAGCTGGTTGCATAAGTGTGTATGCCCTTAAACTAATAGTTTGTTGTGTGTCCACATCCTTAAAGTATTACTTTGTTGATGCACCTTTTTAATTACAGCATTCAGTCTTCTTGGGTACACACCTGCCATTAATTTTTTTATATCACAAAAACCTGGCATTTTAACAGGGGTGTGTGCACTTTTTATATCCACTGTGTATGACGATTATCATTATAGTGTTTAAAATAAATGCTGACAAAGTAAACTACACATGTTTCCAGTTACCCCCACCTACATTTTATTTATACTGAGCTTTGCAAGTGATGCTGGCTACCCCTAGAATCCTACTTCATAACTCATGGATGTGTATAATACTGAAACTGTGGCAGAAATACAATACTGACCATACCTAGATATGTCATATACATGAGCATGCCTTTAGGCTGATGAAGTTACAATTTCAGTGCCTGATATATATGGTGAGCCTCTGCAGTAATCACTGAGACAGCCATCAAGATGTTGGCACTTTGCAATATGTACCATGCTTCATAATATAATCATGTATAAAGCACATCCACATCTCAAGTATATGACAGCATTACAATGTGTTCTGCACCCCACTGCAGTAGCAGCAGCAGAATGATGTAACAGTTATTAGGAACCATGCAATGCATGTCTAGTAAAAGCTCCTCTCAGGAAGTGTCAGGTGCAATATATAGCAGCACAGAGAATGTGGCAACAACTGTACAACAATTATGGACCACGGCAATCACAACGTGATAAGTGTCACATACACTAAATATGATATATTCAGGTGTACTATAAGATTATGCTGGACTGCACATGGGCTGGTCAAATTGTGCATCTAACATCATCTAAGTCAGAGAGAGGGTGAGGACATTGTGGCTCATAGCCATCATCATTTACACAAGGAATGACATAACATCACACTTCCAGCACAAATTGGGTGTGGAGAACATCTTATAGGAAGCTCCTGGGGGGGGGGGGGTAGCATCCACTGCATTCAGTAGGGGTGTTAGGGATCACTTCCACACATGGAATTGAAAAGGTGCCACTCTGTGACCTTGATGTCACTTTGCTAATGACAGTTGGCACGGCTTGAAATCTCATATGGCATGAACAGTGTGCTACTTTGCGATCTGCAGCTGGATGAAGCTTGATGGTGAGGTGTCACAGATCTAAATGTAGGTAGTTATCTCCACCCATAATGAAATATGGCAGGTCTTTTAACATTTCCAGACTCATTTGTTGGATGCTGTGTCTGCAAAAGCTCCACATACATGTCAATCCAAGGTACATATCTACCCCAAATACAGACAGCACTGCCACTGTGGATGACACATTTAAATCTATGCATGGAGGTGATTATTGTGCCAGTGTGTGACATTGTTGATATTGCTAAAATGGGCATTTCCCGATGTTCTTGCTCCGTGTCTCTGTGTGTGTGTTCCATATGCTAATAGAGACCCAGTGGTGGCTAGTAGCTCAAATGCTAGATCCATTGTGCATTGTGTAACAGCAGACTGTGCCAGGAGGATATAATAGTCCTATAAGATGTAGATGTTGAGCTATCTCTAAGGTTGCAAAAATAGAGGGCAAATTTGAGGTGGGCTGCTATTAGAGTTCCCCTGTTTTTCTGACCTATATAAATAAAGCAGTGCACACATCAGAAGCTGCTTTAAAAGATACCAAGGAAAACTTTGTGGGATGCTAATCCACAAGAGGTCTGGCCTCAAAGATGATATGCACTCAGTAAGTACAGTCATGGGGTGCTTAATATGTTCACCTGTACATATTCATTTTGTAATGGTTGCACCCTCTATCCAGGAGTGAGACCAACATTGTCATAATTTTCTGTGACTGTCACTTATGTCCATGTTTCTCAGCATTATTGCCAAACTCACTAGAGAGGCTGAAATGCATTACTTGTCCAGCTACAGACTTTTGAATCTGTTGCCCCATTATCACTGAAAACTGTTGATGCATAACATACAGAACACCATAGTTAACTTGATGCCATACTTTAAAAGGGTACCCATGTGGTATGCAGGGCATTAGTGTTAGTACACCAGATTATATGTTTCTCAGCCTTTTCTTCTGTTATAACATAACCTTGTTGCATGCTTGATGGGCCTATAAAAACACATGTATCATGCCAAGAGAATCATATAGAGACACAAGGATCATCTGCCAAGTCTGTGTAGGCAAGATAACAAACTGAGCATCAGTAGAGAGCAAGAAGTTTGAGCTGTTAGCTCAATGTCTTTCTTGTTCTTTGAGAACAGCACATTCAAATTAGCAAGATCAATGAGAAATGAACCAGACAACATCCTTTTCAAAAGAGCGAACTTTATGAACTATATTACACATACCTGGGAGTAACTTAATGGAACTCCTTGTTTACACACAGAAGGACCGTATACGCACTAAATATGCAACACACAAGGCAACAGTCAAAACCAGTTGCCAGCAAACATAAAGTGCACTCCTCAAGAAGGCGCATCCGGAACAGACCACTGGTACTTTAGACTGTTCACTGAAGGCTGCAGTTCCTGATTTATTTTCAGCAGACATGCAGAAATAACAGCCCACTATTTCATCAGGCAAAATTCTCAAATATTTATTGATTCAGCCTAGAAACAGCCCAAGTAAGGAATAGCTAAACTTAATAGCAGTACAACAGAGTCTGCAGCACAAGCTAATTCTTAATGGTTTGAATAGTGCTATTAAGATTCCAGCACAAGCTACTGTTATTTTGGATGTTGCACATGATTTGGATTCTCAGTCAACAATGTGTGCCATGCCAGATTTGTTAGACTACAGAAAGTTTGTGTAATGACAGACTTTGGAAATGTGCTAGGTACTGATTAACCTGTCCCTCACCCACTGAGATATACACTAACACCGCGATAAAGGATAAATCGTGGTGTATCTCCTCATCCTACTCCAAGTGATAGTAGGAATTCCTTCACATGAAACAGTCTTATGGTCCTTGTGACCCAATGCTGTTTTGATCTCTTAGATGCTTTTTGCTTGGGACAGTCAATCGTGATAGTCAAGCAATGGCAACAGTGGCCCAATGTGCTGTCTTGACCAACCATAGAATGATCGCCTGAATCATGGGCTGACACATCTGAATTTAATTATAGCTGGTATTAATGGTATACACTATCCACTATACTCTTACCTTCTTTTAATTCCTATCTTACAGTTTGTTCATGAACTACTATGGGTAGAGTGTTAAATGATGCACCTTTTACTAACATGCACTTTTTTGCATATTTTACATTTTTATGTACATTACAATAAGTTCTTCTATATGTTGCAATAAACTACCTTTTTGAGCACAACATTTTTTACTTGTATATATAGATTGACACAGTGGAAATATCACCAATAAAAAAGAATGGTTATGGCTTGATGCTTGCCCTAACTATGGATATATATTATAAGTATCTCTATCTTTCCCATGCTCTACAGTCATTAACTATTCCAGTTATTGTTATTCTCATTCCCTCCGGGCTTCCCTCATTGGTCCTTCTCCATCCCTTACACTAGCCACTTCTTAAACCGTCCACTAATTTTGCCCTCTTTATTACTTTCCTCATCACTTGTTTCTTTTCACTTCCTACTGCCCAGCTACTTACTTCTTCCACCATTTCAAACCATTTGCTCTATAACTCCTAACTCTGCCTGCAAATATCATGATGTGATGTTCCTCTTCATAGCTTCTCTCTCTCCTAACTCCTAATAAACAAACTTTCCGTATCCCACCGGTTGCTTCCTTTGCCTGCTTTTTCTACATTTTCATTGCCTATCTATACTCCAGGTTAGTATGATTTATACTTAGTGCACCTCTCTCCATACTCCTAACAGCAGTCATCACCTTAGAGTCCTCAGATAGTAGAAGCACTGATGTACTGTTCTCATTTGGTGGTTTCAGACCCTTGCTGTACTATATTCTTCTGTACAACCATCATGCACTTTCTGCCATTCTTTTCTGTTCCACTATTACCCATCTTCTGCCTCTCATCTACTGTTCAGTTCCTCTATCATGTATTTACCTTTGTTACTGCAAATTCTTTATAAGCACAAATCTCTCTTATCTTCTTTACTGCATCTAATTTCCTGTATTGGCCTAATTAATTACCTTGCTCTTTTTTTCCCTCTAATTACTTGTGGTCTTTCTAAATCCCACATACTCCTGGTTACAAGTGTTTATTTTATTTCAAAAGAAAGGTATGTAACACAAGTAAGTCCAAAATACCTACTGATTTTTCTGATTGTTTCAGAACATTAGCTGCCCCCCCATTCTGTACTTCTAACTGCAATCTGTCTTTATATGCTGTACTATTTGTATGCTCTGCTATTTCTCTAGTTCTACTAAACCTTTTCTCTTATAAATTCTTGTCTTCCTAGTTTCCACATAACTCCTTGGTAAAATTGGCTTATTTTATTTCAGTAAGACATGTATGCAAAACAAGCAAGTCAGAGTACTGACTGCCTTTTCGTATTGTTTCTGTAGACTTGCATATCTGTGAAATCAGGGCCAGCCCTTTTCATCATACTATTGGCTATCTACCACTTTTCTGGTCCATTCTGATCCTCCCCCTCCCCACAAGAACAATTGCAGCCTAATCAAGGCCAGCCCTTTTCATTACACTATTGGTTATCCACCACTTTTTTCTGGTCTATTCTGTCCTCCCCTCCTCCACAAGACATATTACAGCTTAACCTAGCTTTCTTAAACTACAGGAGCCGTTTTTATAATCCCCTTGGTGTAGCTGCTTGTCTCTTTGGGTGGGGTGCTCATACCTAAGGTTATTTTTAATATTTGTCTCTATTCATTTGTAAAATGTATTGATGTTGATTTACACCATTATAAAGTGTAATGAAGCTAGACATGTATTTTTATGGGAGACAGTATTTTCAGTACCTCTGTGTGCTTGAAACTGTTTATCTAGCCATTGTATTAGTGTGGCTCAGATACTGTACTTACTAGAGTATAGACTTGTTAGAGCTTTACTTGTGTAGAGCATTTATTGTTAGAATATTATTTCTTTGCTGCTCACTTTATTGCATTTTTTTTAAAATGCCTAGTTATTAGTGTGTACATTTCCTCACATATTTGTTTAGAATGTGTTATACCACTTAATTGGTATCAGTATTCCTATATATTTGCAACTGCATTAATCTGTTGACTGTGATAATTGACAAAACTTGTCTTAATTTACACATTATCACAAAGTGAGGCATTTATCTGTGTATAGATTACCTAGTTTTTCTTTTCTTTCCATTCCTCTGTTAGCAGCTTTGTATCTTTTGCATGTTTTTCTTAACAGTTGCTGTATTTTGTATTAATATTGATTATTTTTCTTCCCATCTTCTCCTTTTAATTCTACTTTCCCTGGATCCCCGCCAAGCCAAGTTCATTCTATTAGCCTGCAGTGCTCTTTAACAGAACCAGGCAACCTTGGAATGAGTGTTATTTTCAAAATATACAAAAAGTATGTTTTATCCTCCAGAAAAAATGAATTGCTAGCCCTTGTTTAATTTCTATTTTTAAGTAAAGCACTCCATCATGGATGTTAGCTTGCTCCCTCCCCATACTATACTTCCTAACAACAGTCTCCCTTTGCAAGTTGTTTCAACTATTTGAAAGCCCTGCTGTTTTTCTAGTATTACTAAACCCTTTCTCCTATAATTTGTTGTCTTTCTAAATCCCACATACTACTGGTTACAAGTGTTTATTTTATTTCAAAAGAAAAGTATGCAAAACAAGTAAGTCCAAAGTACCTACTGATTTCCTGATTGTTTCAGAACATTAGCTGCACCCCCATTCTGTGAGTCTAACTGCAATCTGTCTTTATATGCTGTACTATTTGTATGCTCTGCTGTTTTTATACTTCTACTAAACCTTTTCTCTTATAAATTATTGTCTTCCTAATTTCCACATAACTCCTTGATAAAATTGGCTTATTTTATTTCAGTAAGACAGATATGCAAAACAAGCAAGTCAGAGTACCTACTGCCTTTTTTTTATTGTTTCTGTAGACTTGCATATCTGTGAAATCAGGGCCAGCCGTTTTCATCATACTATTGGCTATCCACCACTTTTTTGGTCTATTCTGATCCTTCCCCTCCCCACAAGAACAACTGCAGCCTAATCAGGGTCAGCCATTTTCATTATAACCTATAAACCTACTGATAGTCTTCCTTCATCATTTGCCCGCTACACTCCTCTCCCTGCCCCCAATTCCCACCCACCCACAGTAACAACTCCCACCCTTCAAACAACCTATAACATCACTACACCTATAATTCCTCCTATTCAGCTAATATGTACAAGCACACCATACCTATACTCACTGCATGCAAACTCATCTTGCATACATCACATCTTACTAAATCTCCACCATTCCTGCACTCAACCACTAACACTGTACCACCACGCACACCGCCACTCATATCCCGCCTCTACTCTACCACTCTCTCATCAGGTCAACAACCTTGCCAATACACCCTTTATATAGACTACAGACCACAATACCTAAACTAAAAATAACCCCACAACCTAACATAACCCTACCAACATACCTATTACCCACAGAACACAATCAAAAAACTTCCCTTATAAGCAAGCATATACAGAAATTGATAAAACTAATCATCTCATCCATATCCAACGTAGCACTCAGTGGAGACATCCATCCCAATCCTGGTCACTCAATCTCGAACTCCTCCCCTCATAATCAGACTACAAACCACATCTTCTCCCAAATCACGGCCAATAGAAAGCCAACTAACCTCCTTCTGATAAGTCTAAATATTATAAGTATATGTAACAAGGTGCATGAATTCCATGCCACCATAGACTTCTACTCCCCTGATGTAGTGATCCTTACAGAAACGTGGTTAAAACCACACATTACTAATGAGCAAATCCTCCCTACCGATTACAATATACTAAGAGTAGACCGAATAAACAAAAAAGGAGGTGGTAGAGCTATAATATTTAAGCAGCATCTAGACATCCAGATCTTAAAGATAGCAGCTCCCCAAATAGGTAAGGAAGAAATAATATATATCAACCTTAAAATAAACCAAAATAAAATGCTAAACATAATAGGTTGCTACTTCCCACCTGGCCACAACATCCCTCCACTTGAAAACCTCCTCAGCTGGACTACCCACCACCTACCCCAAGAAACTTTAATTCTAGGAGACTTCAACACTGACTGGCAATCCTGCTCTAGCAACCACCCAACCCATCATGTAAACCTTCATGGCTTCACCCAACTAGTCCAGTCACCTACTAGGATAAATAACTCCAACAAACACACTACCCTTGGTTGGATATTAGTCAATAAGAGCCCCCAGTCATATATAGCAGGCTGCTTATCTGACAGCCTCATTGATCACTCCCTAACCTTCATACTAAGAAAACATCTTTATAAAGCGAAACCCATCATCTACCATCAAATACGCAAAAAAACTAACTTCAACCCTCTCATTCAGCTCATCCCTAAAAGACTGTAACTGGCAATCTCTAAAATACCTCAAACTAGATGACCCAGTTGACTACTTTAATAAAACATTCCTAAGCATCCTTAATTACCACGCCCCCATAAGACATTCCCAAACTAGAGCCCAACCATCCCCATGGCTACAAAAAAACACCAAGTCTGAAATGAAAAACAGGGATAAAGCCTGGGACAACTGGCGCAAAACCAAAACCCCCTCTACTAGGCAAAAATTCCTAGAACTATGCAATAGAACCAAAAAACTTATAAAACAGGACAAAATCCAATGCTACCAGTCTGCCCTTACCTCCTCCCAACATAACCCCAAACAATTCTGATAATCAATAAACTACATCCTCCACCCAGGTAAAGTAAGTACACCCACTCCTAACTTAACTCACTCCTCCGAAAATATTGCTACCTCTTTCAACAATCACTTCACATAAACCATACTATCACTAGCTAGACAACACAACACCCCCCATAAACCCACACAATTAACTACAACTAACAATCTCCCCACTAGCTTCTCTTTCTCTCCTGTTCCTACCTCCAAAATAAAACAACTATTAACTAAACTTAAACCCACCAGATTAGCAGCAGACAACCTCCCAAGTGAATACCTTCAACATGCAGCTGATGCTCTGGCCTACCCAGTATCACTCTTGATTGACAGATCTCTGTCAGAAGGTTATGTTCCCACACTATGGAAAGTCTCACACACAATTCCAATACACAAAGGAGGCCCCTCCACAGATCTAACCAATTACCACCCCATAGCTATTCTCTCACCACGCTCCAAAATACTAGAGAGATGCATTTATTCTCAAGTCTCAGATTACCTCCATGCTAACAACCTCCTCTCCAGCACACAACATGGTTTCTGACCTAACCATAGCACCACCACCACCTTACTCGCTTTCTCTAACACTATCCTACAAAATAAAAATGCAGGTTATCTCTCCACAGCTACCTTCCTAGACCTCTCTAAAGCTTTCAACATGGTCCCACACAAACAACTCATCTCTCTTGTCAATAACTTATTCTTCTCTCAACCAGTCAACAACTGGTTTCAGAGTTACCTATCTGACCGCCAACAAGCAGTTGTTTGGCAGGACGACCTATCCCCCAGCTACCAGTCTTCATAGGGGTTCCCCAAGGGTCCATCCTGGGACCCCTACTCTTCTCTATTTTCACCAATAATCTAGCCTCAGCCACAACACATGGCACACTCATACAATACACAGATGACTCAACCATAATCTGCACAGTCTACTCCCTACCCGAACTGCAAAAATTCACACAGGAAGCATTTTCTTCTATTGAAACTTGCTTATCCGATGCCCAACTGATACTCAACCCAAACAAAATAAAATTACTAATCATCCAACCCACCAAACTTACCCTAAACAGCTCTCACTTTAACATCACAGCAAAAGGCAACACTACCATCCATCCTACAGAGCACACCAAATTACTAGGAGTAGAAATAGACAATAAACTGAACTATGACATTCACATTTCCATGACCATTAAAAAAGTGCACAAAAAACTAGGAGCATTATATAGAAATCAGCAACTACTTACTAAAGCAGCTAAAATTTCAGTAGCAAATTCTCATCTTATCTCTACCCTACTTTACGCCTCTACAATATTTACTAATCTTAGACAATGTGACCTTAATAAGCTCGAAACCGGCTACAACAAAATTGCCAAATTTGCCACAGGGTCTTCCTACCATACTCACCACCGTCTCTCACTAGCAGAACTGGGCTGGCTAGAGCTCCCCCACCTCCTTCAATGGTACCAACTCACACTCACCCACAAACTAATAAACCAACCACTAAAAGTCCCATCCCTCCAGAATCTACTCCAAACCTACATAACTACGAGACCACTAAGTTCCAGCCACAAAAACCTCCTACAGGTCACAAGAGCCAATAACTCTGCTGGAGAAGCATTATTCTCCTGCACTATAGCCAAACTCTGGAACTCCCTCCCATCCTCAAGTACCTCTGTAACTTCTTGCACCAACTTCAAATCCTTACTAAAATCACACTTAAAAACTTGCTAGATATGCTCTTGCAGCCCCCACTCTAATACCATCCACCCACCAACCCACTACCTCCTCGGCCCCCTAACAACCTACTCTTAGCAAGCTTGGCTACTCATGTTCCCAGCTACCTACCACATAATACTAATTTCTTGTAGCAACAACTGCTAATGGCTGTTATGTACCTCAAAAACAGATTGTATCAATTGTTCACTGATGAATCTCAACTACATTTGTAACCATGTTTAGTATATGTCACCATATTTTAAAATTGTACTATGTGCTACAGCTGTTTTACATCTATGTTTTATTCTTGTCTTACGTCCTCAGCTGGACTAATGTTTATATTTAAATGCTATGTTTTTTAACTGCATAATGCAAGTAATACTTAATGTGGAGCTTTTGTCCCCAGGCCTCAGCTGAAAACGGACCTGTGTCCAGTCGGACTCTCCCAGTCAACAAATGTAAATAAATAAATGAATAAATATTATGTGTGCCTATCATTCTTAGATTATGTTACATATTTTTCTATACTCCCACCAGTTCTTACCATCTGAACAAACTTTTTTCACCATTTTGAAAGTCAGTGATTCCAGTTCTTCCCTTCCCCTGTAGTAGTACTTTCTTTTCTAGATTCTACATCTCATGTTCTCTATTCTTCTTTATAATCTTGTACAAAATCCCTTGCTTTCATTGTATTGAGTCAATTAACTCTGTATTCATCACCTCTTCCTATTTTAATATCCCAGATCTTGTACTCTGCACCTATGTGTTGTTCTCTATTTGCTGAATATGTATTGTATTCTTAAATAGGATTTTTCATCCTCTTCTGACCTTCTCAATTTCAGTATGATATTCACTCTTACTCTGTCCCACTAATCAGACTTAGATGCCACCAAATAAACCTGAAGACTTTGGATTCCCATCCCCTTATTTCATTGGTCCTCTTATCTTCATTCCATTAAATGGTAGTTGTTTCCCTTCCCATATAAACTTTTTTCTCATCATGCAACCTCTAAATCATTCATCAATCCCTCCACTTCTTTGGGATGTTCCTTTCTAGCCACATCATCAGTGTTGTTATGCTTATTCTAATAATACTAAACCTGTCCACTGAAGAGTGTATTTTCCCTCTATTGTCTATGGTTATTCTATATGTCCTACCTTAGTCTGTCATAAGTAAACCTTCTAACAGATTCCACTATTCTCTTAATTTCCAGTCCTAGATATTCTCCTTTTATGGGTTCCACTATCCCATTCCAATTTTTTTTTCTCGTTGCATGCCTCTCTTAATTTTTTTTCTATTTACTGTTTTGAAGTTCAAAGTGTTCTGTAAACTCAACAAACTCATATAGAACTAAGTCAATAGCTTGTTATACATCATCTGTCATCAGCCTGCTGTCATCTGTAAAGAGTTTGAAGGAGACATTCTCACTATTGTGAGAGATGAAGTGGATTCTGGCTACTCCTGTCTAGTGACTCTGTGGCCTTTGCCCTCTGCTGTCATCATTCCATTGACTAATACCCTTATTCTTGGTTCATAGTACATTGTCTTCATCTAATATCTGAGCATATTACCTAATCCTTCCCCAAAAAGCACTTCAAAAACAAACTTATAATCTAGAAATTAAAACACATTTTGTGAAAGAGCAAGATGTATATCTGTTTATTTCAACAATCTTAGAATTGTATCACATAATGCTTGTTTCCCTTTGACAAAATTATCCTGCCCCTCTTGCATTACAGGTGGGGGTAGCTTCAGCCTTTCTGCTGATACTTTGACCACTATTTATAGATTCATAGGTACTTATTAAGCTATTGATTTGTAAGGATCTTAAAAAGGTTAGCTCTACATTCCCATAGTACTTTTCAGATCTTATATTTTGCACACCAGTAATGCAGATGTGATCAGAACAAGGATATATTGGGAAATTTACTTGTTGTCCTTATCCATTAGGTCCATGGATGCTAAGCCAGAGGCGAATTTGTAGTTGCTCAACCATTCATCCAAATTATGTTTGACAAGAGTAAGAGAAGTACTTCCCTTTATATGATGTGTAAGATGATTCCATTGAAGATGTATTGTCTCTGATACATATCTTTCCCTGCAACATGTTCTACTTATGTTAGAAAAGAGACTGAGGCACCTTAAGCAGGTATTCATGCTACCACTGGAATTGTGAATGTGTAACATATCTGACAGAATAGGGTCTCTAGATGCTCTATATGCACGGTACGGGCCAACTATTAGTAACTTGTAACATAGTGAGAAGAGCGATAAGGTTTTGAGAAGATCTGCATTTAATTAATTTTTTGTGATTTAGGCCTTTGGTTTTATTAGTGAAAAAAATATTGTGTTCTGTCCCATAGTGGAAAGGGTTTGGACAGGTACAAACATGAAGTATTATATTCAGTGATCGGACTGAAGAGAGCTGACTACAGTGGAAATATTGTATCCCTGAATCTGAACAGTTGTGTGGTGAGAAAGAATTTCCTTACAATAGTGGATATGTGGTGAACAGTGGACAGCTCATTGTCAACATAGGGTTCCAGATCACTGACCACAGGATCATCTTTCAGGGGAGTGTTTTCACTGTGATAGTTACAAGGGAAGTCATGATTGCCAACAAATACAAAAGTATACATTTTTTAGCATTTAGTTTTACTCCATGCTTTTGATACCTTTTTTTTTTAATTTTTTTTTGGAGTGACCCTCTAATGGGTTTCATCCATAAATACTGAGCATTTGCTTTGACCTTGGAGAAGTAAATGGCAATGTGGAGTGGCCCAAGAATTGAACCATGGGATACACTGACAGTGACTGGTATTTTAGAGGATGTAGAGCTACCCACCCTAATTTCTTGGGTTCTCTTTGTGATCCAGTTTGCTATATTAAGTTACACAGGGATGTATACTTCACTGGAATAGTTTCTCTATGATACCCGTATGTGTGATGGTGTTGATTGTCTTTGCAAGTCATTTTTCAGGCTGACTAGTAGGCAGTCCAGTATCTTATCCACCCCCACAGAAGTAGTATGCTTGGCTTTGGATAGAATATTTGGTACTTGGTCTTGGGAGATTTGGGGGGGGGGGGCAGAGATGCAGGTATATGATCTGGAAATCAAGGAAGGGAGAAAGTGGGGAAGTGTGAATTAGCCTTGTCTGTTAATAGATTGCTTATATCCTCTAGGAAAAAATATGTGATATCCTTTACTGTTATCTGGGTATTGTTTCTGAGGTTTGTAACATAGTTAAAGAAGATTTTGTGGTTATTTTTACCTTGGTGGCTATTTTTACCATATATCTGGCTTTCTTTGATTGATCAGGATCCAGAGTTATTTACTAAATTTAGCAGGACCATTACTGGCATCTTGGTTGTTTAATTTAGTTTTACATGCAATGATTTTTTTCATTTATTATTGAGCCTGTTTATATAAGGGTTTCACTACAAAGGTTTATTTTTTTTTTAATTTGGTGTTGTGTTTACTTCTGTAGGTGACAAAGATGTGTATGCAGCTATTTACATGTGCATAGAATTTGGAAATAAAGTAAGGGATTTTTAATTTAGCCAGGTCATCATTCAAGTTTAGTAGATTAGCCTTGGCATATTCTCTGAATACAAAGGTATTGCCTAATGATTTCAGCTTCCCACTTAAGGTGAATCTGACTGAACCGTGGTCTGATTTGACCAGGAAGGAAGTTACAATTAGTGGAAAACAAAGCTACTCCATATTGGTAAGTACCAAGTTCAGGATCTTATTGCCCATGGCTATGGAGCAGAAAAACATTCCCAGAGAGTTTGTATTGAAGAATACATATTTGAGGATGTAAAACTCTACTAGTTAATGGGGGGGGGGGTGGTAGTAGAAGTCTCCTAGAAGAATAGAATTTTGTTTAAAGCATACAGATGTCATTTTGTTAGGTAGGGGGCATGGACTTAGTGGATTTTGTTAATAGTAAGTTGGACATGAAGAAGTTCCGTGTCAGTATCTTGTGTAAAAAGTCTAGAGGTGACTCTTGTTAAGAATATGGAGACACTGCCATCTTTATTGCCTTCATCTAATGTGGTGGGCCTAAACTTGTAGCATTTGAAACCCTGCACTGATGGTGTGCTGTCAGTGGTTTAGAACCAGGTTTCTGTGATGGTGCATATATCATTGTTTTCCAGGGCAAGGAGTGCTTGTAAAGAGTGCAGTTGTTTGTTAAAGCTCCTACTAATGAGCAGCAATATCATTATGTTATCCAGATTAACAACTATAGGAAAGCCTTGGTGTGATGGATGCAGGTCATCCTCGGCAAAGCATTTGGGAGTGGCTATCATCTCTTCTTAAACTGATGTATATTGTACCCCCTCAGAATGGCAGCAGAAGCTAAACCAGTTGTTAAAGTCGATAATCTTTTCTTCATTTTGTGGTACAATCATTAGTGATTTTACTCATATTCATGATGGTAGAATGCTTCTCCATGCTAGGTACATTACCTCATTCACATGTTCTAAGAGCCCCATCATTTCTCTCTTCATATAGTCCAGGGAGGTAAATCTCAAGTTATTTATACCTGTGTACATTATGAATGCGTTATATGTGTACTTGTGGTGCAAGGAATTGAGTGCATGCATGGTGTTCGAATCTTAGCACCTGATAGGCACCTGATGGAGACCCTGTCCTTGCACAGCCAGGTGATTGTATATTGGTGTGTCTCAATATGCAGCCACCTACAAGTAAGATACTGAATTGTATGGAGATCTGCCTTCTATGTTTTTGAACCGAGTCAGAGTGACTCTTACATATGTATAAATAGAGAAAAGACACTTCGGCTGGAGATAAAAACACTTTAATACAAATAAAATTAACAAAAAGGTAAGCGCTTTCGAGGTCTGAAGAAGAGGGTTACCTCGAAAGCGCTTACCTTTTTGTTATTTTTATTTGTATTAAAGTGTTTTTATCTCCAGCCAAATTGTCTTTTCTCTATTTATACATTTATATTTTTAGACACTTTTGGTTCCTCCACTTTCTTTGCTTTTATATTTGACTCTTACATATGACTGTCATGGTGGGAACTGCCTGGTTTTGTGTTTATGAGGCCTCTGAGGGTACTTGTATCTTAGGTTACATTTAGGAAGTCTTTCTTATTTATGTATTTATTTATTGATTGCATTTGTTGATCAGAGAATTCCACTGGGCCTAGGATGAGCCCATTTTCAGTGGAGGCCCAGTGAGAAAAGCTCCACAATATTGCATACGAAAACAAATTGAAAACAATGTTGACACAAAGAAAAATTAGACACAGGTTGCAAATATAAAAAGCAAATATAACAATGATGTCATTACATTAAAAACGAAGGTCTTAATCTGTTAGAGAGAAAAAGGTTAATACATAGGATGAAATAATGTTCTGGTAGGTTACTTTTAAGAAACTCAGCATAAGTAAGTCTATGCATTTAATCTGAGCAGAGTGAGTAATGAGGTGCTATGTGGTACTGACAACCTGTATGTCATTTGTTTTGGCTTTGTTTGAGAACTTTGTCTCAAACAGCATTATATAACTAAATCTTCTCACATACTTGTTTAAGTAGTAGGTGGTTTTGAGTAAACATCTGACAATTGCAACATCGTCTCATTATGCCCATTTAAGACAATTTGGCTACAGAGGCAGTTGGAAAGTGTAAATCCACAGGTTCATGTGCTTACTAATGTGGGTTGAAGGGTGTTTAGCATCTATAAGGTTTGGACCTGATTACAACAGGTGCTGTTGTTTGGTGGCGGAGATAGTGCTGGTCTCAACACAGCAGCACTACAGCTAGGAATTAAAGTTCCTTTGATTTTTATCTCAGGAGGAGTAAGAGTAACACTAATGCTAAGCTGCTTCCTGATAAGTAGCATTAACCCAGAGGGTTCAGTACTCTTGCTTTAGATTTTGCTTGGAAAATACCCCGGGTAAAACCTACAGCAGCTGGGCATTTAACATCATTATTTAATAGTGTTACAGCTCTATGAATGCATAGGTTACTTGTTCTTACATTCAGTACTCCAGCTGTCCTCACTGTGTGAGGCATCATTTGTCACCTCTAAACAGTAATTGGAGATCCTTTCCATTTCTGCCTTTAATTAGTTCTTCTATTGCTGACAAGATTCCCCTGAGAAGACATTAACCTAACAGCCTCTTATTGCCATGCATCTGTCAAAATCTTTCTTGTTTTCTCTACTCATATTTCTAATCCCATATCCCGGTATCCTAACTTTCTTTCCCTATCACGATCTTCCAGTTTTTAGTTTACAGTTTTCTGTGGAACTTCACAGATATGTCCTTTTTGTTCTGTTTGTCTGTCTGCCTGCGTGCCTCTTACCATCTCCAATGTCTGTCTTTCTTTCATTCCTAAAATCCCAAACACTATTGCCAATCATATTTCCTT
The DNA here is from genome assembly GCF_019279795.1 of Protopterus annectens. NCBI lineage: Eukaryota > Metazoa > Chordata > Ceratodontiformes > Protopteridae > Protopterus > Protopterus annectens. The sequence continues at coordinate 759,549,014 of NC_056744.1, forward strand.
TGTTTTTCTAAATGTTTCCATAAGAACTTAATTCTTTCTTGCTATTCTGTTTTTAATTTTCTCACATCTATTATCCATGTCATAAACTGAAGTTCCATCCTGCTAGCAATCTTTCTTTCCTGCATATGATGGATCTCTCCTATTGCCCCTATATTTTCCATTAATATGCCTTTAAATCATTCTTAGCTATTCCACCAGGTGCAAAACCTTGGTATTCAGTTTCCTTTCCCATCCTGAATCATCCATAATCTTTCATTCTTCTCTTACAAAGGCTTTAGCTCGATCATGCTATACTAGTCCTAGTCTCCCATTTCTTTTCCTCTACTTCCGTAACTATTCAACTGCTTCTATCCACAATTCCTTTATTTCCTTCTTCCTTTCCTCTGTTTGCCATTTACCTGCCTACA